>NC_062200.1:2157052-2267052 GCF_912470025.1 Vespa velutina | reverse complement strand
ACCGTAATAGAAGTACATTACGAAACCTAAAATGAATATCATATGAAAACCGGTATCTATTAATTTTATCTATGCTTATTTCTTTCTTTCTTTTCTTTTTTTTTTTCTTTCTTTCTTTTTAATAGCACATACCAAGTATCATCCAAACAGTAAATCTAACTAGAGTCAGGATGTTAAGTTTGAAGATGAGATAAATGTTAACTGTTACAGCAATGGCCGGAACAAATGGTAATCCCGGTGTTGTAAACATTATAGTGTTTCTATGAGTAACATGAATAAAGTGTTATAAAAAATATTATAAATCAACTTTATACTGCGATACAATTTTAATCACCTGTTTTGCGGTTTCCTACTGATAGCCAAAAGTATTCCAACAATCGCGAAAAATAAAATGAACAATAGTATCGTTGTAAAAGTGTCCATATCACCTTGAATGATATAAAAGATAAGAGTCACAGTCGGAGGATAAAAAAAAAATCACATTCTTTCATTAGCTTCTAACTCAATAAAATTCCAAATTTGATATACCAATTATTATTACTCACCCATTCTACATACAATGATAATATCGAAGATCAAAATTAAGATATACAAGATACCGACTAGTTTCATGACATAATGACCCGATGCTTCAGTGGCAGGTCCTCTATCTACCCATGGAAATATGGCAGGACAGAGATATTGTGCAGCCTTTTAAACGAAATATTAGATTCCGATATAAATTAATATTAAAGATATTTCGATATTACTTATTAAGAAAATTTTGGGGAGCGAGAAAAGAAGATTAATAATAAAATGAATAAATAAATAAAAATAAACAATTAATATACCTGTAATCGACGTTGCAGATAATTTAAAGGCGGTCCTATAATTGGTGTATTTCCAGGATATTGATGTGTACTTCCGCAACTTGAGGCGGCTGCTGCCGCATGAACACTACCGTAAAATTTATTTTCCGTTCTATCGCTAACTAAATATTGATCATCTTTGCCTAAACCAACGTCGTCTTCTTCTGCACCATAAGTGTCGTCAGAATCTGGGGAGGAACTATTACACCTTCTGACACGTCGTACCTAAAATAAATAATTATTAAAATTATATATATATATATATATATATATATATATATATATAAGAAATATATGTATATATGTCTTACCATGATACGTTGTCCATTATTAGTAGTCAAAAGTTCTGGTTGAGCTACTTGAGCGGTGTTAAGTGCAGTTGTCAATTGATCTGGTCTAAGCTCTTTTCCGTAAGTTACTTGTCCATTTCCTTGAGTTTCTTTAGTTGGAGAACGACATGGTGTACGTAGACTTTGTGGGAGAAGTTCAACTAAATTAGTTGTATGCGGTTGATACCGTAATATTAAGACACAAGTAGAGACGAGAGTATATGCTAACAAGGTACCTGCATTAAAAATATTATTATTTTTAAAGAATACGAATAAACATGTATAACATATACATATGCATATATGTAAAAAAAAAAAAAACTATGCGATAGATAATAATAATAATAATTTGATATCTCACCAATCGACATCATTTCTACTAAAACTTCTAATTGTATTAATAATGCTGCGAATGCAGCACAAAGACCAGAAGTTAATGTAGCTAATGCTGGAGTACCAGTTGCTGGCCATACGTGGCTTAAAGATCTACGATAAATAATTAGAGAAAGACAATAATAATTATTATTGATCTTATATTGTTGAGAAAGAAATGGTAATAATATTTTACCGAAAAATGAGGCCATCTTGAGCCATGGCATAAACTATTCTAGGCATTGGAAACATACTGCCAAACATAGAGACAGTGAGACCAGCGAGTGCACCAACAGCTACAATATATTTGCATTTGTATGCACCAACATGACCGAACATTTCGACCAATGCAGAGTCTTGATCAACTTCTTCGTATGGGACTATAAAAGAAGAAATGATTATTATTAATTATCTTTCGAAATTTTTTATATCGATTTTCTTTAAAATTTTCCTACCGATAAGAGTCAAAACCATACTACTAGTAACATAAGCAATGAGAATGATGATCAATGATGAAACTATCGCAAGAGGAATACTTCGTTTAGGATTTGTTGCCTCTTCCCCTGTAGTTGCAATTATATCGAAGCCAATAAAGGCATAAAAACATGTTGCTGCTCCTGTGAATACCTAATAAACAAATCGAATGAATAGATATCACAAAAATCAAAGATAAATGATTACATTTGATTTTTTATTATTAAATTATTCCGATTCGATTCTTCTTACCCCGCTCCAACCAAAGGGAAGAAATCCATTGTGTTCAGACCAATTACTCGAGTCAACATAGAACATACCAGCTGCCATAACGAAAACCCATACTGCGAGATTAATTGCATTGAGTACATTATTAAACACCAAAGACTTCTTAACGCCAGCTGCCATCAGTAACATCATCAGTATCGTTATGACAAAGGCTAGGAAGTCTGGTGGTCGTTCTGGTATAACAAAAAAAAAAAAAGAAAAAATTCAATTACAAAATCTGTCCATATTATAACGATATTAAATATTCATCATATTACGTTCTATCATATTTACATAAAATTTGTTCTAATATCATCAAACTTGATACATGAAATCATTATTTTTCCTGATGTCCAGCTCAATGAAAAATAAAAAAGGTAAAAGATATAAAAGAATAGGATAATGGAGAAGAAGAGATGAATGTTAAAAGAAAATAGTAAAAAGGAAAAAAAAGAAAAAACTGATAATAAAAAAGCTCTCATCGTGACACAGGTGGATAGGTCAAAAAGCATCCAAGTATGTGCTTGGTTTGGGAACTATGTTCGGATCGATGAGGTCCACAGGTGCCGTAACTAGATCCGCGCAAGCGCCCCGTCCCATGCATCCTTTTGTCGTTCATCCCTCTTTCGTCCTTTCTCCCCCCCCCCCTCTGTCCCTTTTCCCTTTCCTTTTTCTCTTTCCTTATCCTATTCCTTTTCTCGGGAATGATTCGCAAGTCGATGAGTTAACTAATTCAATTGCATCTATTATAAATATATGAGAGAATTTTTATATTCGTCGTACATACGAGAAGATAATAATATTTTCATTTACGTATAAAGAAATAAAGAAATATTTTATATCCGCATGGATACCGTATGAATTATTTTAATAGTCTACGTAAATATAATAGATATACACGTATATATTAATGGTTGTACATAGACATATGTATTGCGCACACGTGTGATTCATGGCACGTGTTTTTCACTTTATAACTTCGATTATGTCCTACAGATTGCGGTCGAGTGTGTAAAGCTTGAAATCGTACGTAAGTGGAGCACAACCTTATTCCTTTCATCCACTGATTACATCCCCCAACTAACCAACTAACGATTCGTACTATACCGAATCACGTTTTCGAAAAGAAAAATAAGAGAAAAATAAAAAAAAAAAAAAAAAGAAAAAAAAAACAAGAAAATGAAGAGAAAAGAAAAACAAAGGAAAAAAAATACGTCGATGATCGGAACAACTATTAATAACAAGATCCTTCGAAGTTTTATCTCGATCTTCATCGAACTCTCTTAAAAGCTTCTTTTATGCAAATCCTTTTATGCAAAATTCATCGTATCATTGTATTAGTTATTTAAAGAAGGTCAAGACGAGTGAAAGAGTATCTAATTGTTAATACGATAGGATAGGTAAAGTAGGATTTAGGGCAAGGTACATAGATAGCTACTACGTTCTCCGTCCTAATCGATTTCTTCCTTCGAGGACACGTGCTACCGACAGATCTTAATGAATTTCAAGACGGAACGCAAGCACCGAGTGTAGATTCGTTTTTTATTTCTTTCTCTTTTTTCTCGCTTTCTTCTTCTTTTTTTTTTTTTTTTTTTTTTTTCTTTTTTCCTATCCAAAGAAAGAAATAGGAGTTACGCGGAGTGGGTCATGGAAGGAAGGAGAAGAAGGAAAAAAATAAAATATATAAAAAATCAATACGTCTTTAATCAACATGTCAATATCATGCTCTACGGCTTTGAAAGAAAAAGAAAAAGAAAAAGAAAAGGAAAAAGAAAGAAGAAAAATAGAAAAAAAAAAGAAAAAAAAAAGAAAAAAAACAATACTCTCCCATACTCACCAAATATGGTACCAATGCTGTTAGCTATCGCTCCAGAGACAGCACCATTCGATAGAGCATCCAAGCAAGCGCTAAGGGCGCAAGCACAGGCACTCGTACCTATCAAATATTCGAGTATCATGTTCCAACCTATAATAAATGCTATCAATTCGCCTACTGTCACATAACTGTACATATAAGCACTGCCAGTTGTGTGAGGCACTCTTACTCCAAATTCTGCGTAACATGCTCCTAAAAGTAAAATCGTACAATTACGATATATGAATCAAAAATTTCTTCGTAGAGAGATTACTTTTCTTTCTTTCTTTTTCCTTTTTCTTTTTTTCCTTCTTTCTCTCTCCGAGCGATTCAATTAAGAATGAATAGAGAAAGGAAGGAAGGAAAAAAAAAATAAGAAAGGAAAAAAAAGAAAAAATGATTATTTACCAGAAAAAATGGAAGCAATAGCAGCTATAATGAATGATATAATGACACCAGGTCCAGCAACACTGTGTGCAACCATTCCTGCGACTAGATACATCCCCGTCCCGACGCAGGAACCAACTCCTAAAGACGTCAGGTCCAGAGTAGTCAGACATTTCTAAAATATTCATACACTACTCCGTTATTTTCTCTTAAACTTAGGAAGCATCGTTTGTTTTTTGTTTTTGTTTTTGTTTTTTTTTTATCTTCCTCAACAAATTGCAAATATGTCGGAGATAGATAAATTGCGAGTGGTAACGAACGACATACGCATATCGCATCGTTTGCGCATACAATAATGGGTATTTAAAAACAAAAAAAATAAAAAAATAAATACAAAAAAAAAGAAAGGAAAAAAAAAGAAGAAGAAGAAGAAAATAAAAAGATTTTAGTTAAAAATAACCGAGATCAATACGTACTGGTGCGAATGGCACATATACCCACACGGCGCGCATAGATCTAAGTATGTAGGTCTAAGAATCTATTAGCTCGAAAAGTTAGTCTAGAACTATTTATAAGTCGACTTGTATGTACATACGTATCTAGATTGCTTTTTCTTTTTTCTTTTTCCTTTTTTTTTTTTCACTTTTTTTTTTACCTCTTTCATTTTTTATTTTTTAAAAATTTTTTTTTTCCTTTACTTATTTTTTATTCATATCAATTTATACGATAAATCAACTTTCATCGTAATTTATCTATCGCATTTCATTATACTCAATAAATAAATTCATTTGCAATTTGTTCGAAGAGCTAAAATTAATTAAAAGAGAGAGAGAGAGAGAGAGAGAAAAAGAGAAATATATATTTTACCTGTAATTTCTGTTTCGAATCAGCTGTATTCAATGTTTCTGGACCTTTTTTCGTTTGTTCTTCTTGCAAACAGTCGATATTTTTTGTTCTTATTAACTTCCCGAAAAGCTCCAACCCCTTCTCTCGGTCCATAAAATCGAGCTTCATTTTCCTACAAATTTATTAAATTTATATTATCAATGTTATATACACACATATATATATATATATGCTATATTTTATTTTGTTTAAATATATAGAAATAATATAATATACGGTATATCCAATGTAATCAAGATAAAAAAAAAATCTTTCGAAATAGTATCCTTTTATCGCAAATGAAATTGAAATCATGCATGAATGATTAAAGAAGGATAAGAAACAAAAAGAAATATTGACAGGAGACTTTAATGCGAGCTTAAGAGGGGCATATACGAGATATTATGAAGTGTACATATATATACATATATATATATATATATATATATAGATACGTATATACTATATATATATATATATATATATATATATATATATATATATATATATATATATATATATCTATAGTTAACACATATCGTGAAACAAGAATTTGTCAATAATGTAATATAGTGTGTAATACTAATTCCGTTCTATGTTCATAGCTAAATCCATGGATTAAACGCAAATCATTATGGACATAATATATGCATTATTAAACGAAAAAAATTTATAATTAAGCACGATATAAACGTATATATGCATATCTCTATTTTATAATTAAATTTTGTTCATTTTTTTTTCTTCCAGATAAAGTAATACCATCATTAATAAATGAGAAGAATAAATACAAATAAATAAAATAAATAATATCATTCACGAGTACAAAAATGATATGAGAAAAAAAAAGAATGATTGCAAAAAAAAAAAGAAAGAAAAAGAATTTCTTTCTTTTTCGTATTAAATAATAATCCTTTATTAAATTATTAAAATGGTAGATTACAAAAGAAATTTTAAACATGCGTCGATATTGATTCGTATAAAAAGTAAAGAAATATTGGTTTTTTATTTTTTAGCTTGAAAAAAACTCGAAGCTGCACTCGAGTTGAGGAAGAAAAGAGAGAGAGAGAGAGAGAGAGAGAGAGAGAGAGAGAGAGAGAGAGAGAGAGAGAGAGAGAGAGAGAGAGAGAGAGAGAGAGAGAGAGAGAGAGACCTTATAACATAACCCTGAAACCTACAGATCGATCAACGGCAATGCTGCCGGTATCTATGAAAACTAGGTACGTCACGATTTGTTTATCTGGGATAAAAAAAAAATAGCTGACTATGCGTACATCGTGATAATAAAATAAAAATATTTTCATATGAAAATAATTTAAAAATAAGTTAAAATGGAAAAGAAAATAAAGGCGAGTCGATTCGAATTTCTTTCTTCTTGCTTGCTTGCTTTTCTTTTTTTTTTTCTCATTTCATTTTCTATGCCCAAGCAAAAGATTATTTTAAATAATAATTATTCTTATTTCGATTAAAAACGTTCGAAGAATGTATAGTTACGAATTAGAAAATATTAGAAAGAAAATTATTTTCTTTTATTTGTCGTACATCTCATGTTTTTTCTTTCTTTCTTTCTTTTTTTTTTTTTTTTTTTTTTCTTTTTTTTTTTTTTTCCATGTACCGATTATATTTTACGTCAATCTAAATGATATGTTAATGAAAGAAAAAAAGAAAAGAAAAAAAATACAGAACAAAAAAAAAAAGAAGAAGAAGAAGAAGAAACTTATTCAAATAAGGATGTAATGCATATTTATCGAAATATTTCGTTTCAACATTGATCTGCAACGACAGAAGAGCTCGTATTGCAATCTTTTCGGTATCGTCAAATTTACCCCGCCCTTCGCGAAACGTAGTGACACGCGTTAAATATTCTCTATTTCTATAAAATCTATAAATTACGTATTTTGTTATTATATTAATTTTCCTTTAGATTTATTATTTATTTGAACAACGTGTTGCACAAATTAAAATGAGTCATAATAAAATAATATGAAAATGAAATATTAAATGAAAATTATCGCGTACTGGCGCATAACAGTACAAAATAAAATATTGATTACATTTACTATAGCAAATTCGTAACATAGATTTTCTCAAAGCATTCGTATTATAATATCCCATATAACAGGTAGAGCTGATGATGAAGTCATCAAGGACAAAGAGACAAAAGGAGAGTAGATAGGTGGGAGGAACGAAAAAAATTTCACAATGATCAAGCTTACCTGGTTTTTCTGATTTTTTCTTAACAGTTAAAGAATCTGAAGAATTCTTCTTTGTTTCCACGATAGAAAGAGGATCACAGTCCACGAGCAATATTACACAAAAAATGATAGAATTAATAACGATCGCAGAGAAGAGGAGGTCTCATCGGACTTTAATATGCGCTCGTTTTTTATACATTATCAATACTTTTCTTCGATTATTCTGATTCTCCGTTAGCGCCTAATGTTCTTTTTTTTTTCTCATCCAAGAAATATGACTAATAATTAACAACACACACACACACGTATATATATATATATATATATATATATATATATATATATATTCACGATGCTCGCTGAGTCAGGCACACCACTGTCTCTGTTATATATATATATATATATATTTTTTTTTTTTAATTTTTAATTTTTTTATTTTTTGTTAATTAATACGTACTATATGTAAACGTATGTATATATATATATACACACATACATATATATATATACATATATATATTATATATATATAAATATCTCTTTATTATTATTATTATAATTAATATAACTTCTTCGAAATCACGCAATTCACCTCTCGCGTTACTTCATATAATCATTCACCAGGTAATACTTTATCCTACACACAATAACTTTATTCTGCAAACTAGGATAAAATGATATGTATTGTTGACAGCGGCACCACAGGCGTTAATCTTCAGGAAGATTCTGTTACAATACGACAGACCGGGGACCGATTGCGTTTTCCCGAGAATCCTTACTGCCGATTCCGTGCACCTTTCAAGCGTCCAATCACCTTTCTCCTCTTTCCTAAGCCTAAATCCGTTTCCTCTGCTATTCTCTTATCTTCCTAGTTTCACTAAACTAATGGAAATTCCGGCACAAGCAACTTTCTTTCTCACCCTTACTCTCTCTTTCGCTTTTACCCTCCTCTCTCTCTCTCTCTCTCTCTCTCTCTCTTTCTCTCTCTCTCTCTCTATATATATATATATATATCTCTCTATCTCTATCTCTATCTCTTTCTCTTTCTCTCCCTTTCGCTCTTTCTATCTTTCTCACTCGTTCATACGATTTCTCTCTCTCTCTCTCTCTCTCTCTCTCTCTTGCTCTCTCTCTTTCTCTCTCTAGCTTTGTATCTTCATCCCCCTTACACTATCTATCTATCTATCTATTTCTCTCTCTCTCTCTTTCTCTTTCTCTCTCTCACTCACTCACTCACTCCCACCCTCTCTACACACACGGTTTCCGATGCTGCCCCGAGTCACATTTTAGTGCGACACACGGCTAGCAATGCTTCGTGGGGTTACACTTCTCTCTCTCTTCGTTTTGCTAGCGATTCTGCCATCCCTATTCAGCTAAATCAAGGGGTTATCCCCTCCTATTCAAATCATCCCTGCCATCTACCGTCTCGTTTCGCTTTCTTCCCTTCAGTCGATTTTGCTATGATGGTACCTTCACGGGTCATCCCTACCAACTCTAGCGCCCTCATATGCCGGACTATATGCTATTTTCTCATCCTATATATATATAATAATACATATATATATATATATATACATATATATATAATAATACATATATATAAATATATATATATATATATATATATGTATTATTATATGGCGTAAGAGTAGTTTCTTGACTGGTTGGTATGTACGATAAAATGTCGAAATAGTCCAATTTTATTTTCATGAAATTTAATCAATGATTTTCTACGACATATTTTACGTTACTGTAGCTTCGACATTAAAAAAGATCAAAGTTGCTCTTTCATATATATCACGAACTTCCATCATTGTAATGCGGATACGCATTCGTGAATCTTAGTTCATCTAAAAGACAAAAGGATATGGGTATATTTCTATCATAGAGCTTTTGTATTATTCGCGTAGGTGTATTGGTATAGCAAAGTTATTCTACTCTTTTGACCTTTGAATGTTTTCGACGACGTCCTGATCCATAATCATTCGCATGTGTTTCTATATATGTATATATATGTGTGTGTGTGTGTGTGTGTGTGTGTGTGTGTGTGTGTGTGTGTGTGTTTGTATGTGTATTAAAAGTTTATAAATTTGAGAGGATAAATTTTAAATCTCTTAGAGATATCGTTCGAAGGAATATTTTCTTTGAAAAAAAAAAAAAAAAAGAAAAAGGAAAAGAAAAGACGATAAATTTCATAGAAATTATTAAAAATAGCCTGTCTTCTTTAATACTCTCATAATTTTCATCCTTCCTGAGGGCAAAATTCAAAGTTCCTTCAACAAATTTGCCCCCTCTACTTATTTCGATATAATCTCCCACCAAACTGAAAAAGGATTCTTTTATTGACGTTACACCCCCGCTGAACTTTACTTTCTTACTCCCACTCTCTCTCTCTCTCTCTCCCTCTCTTCTCTCTCTCTCTCTCTCTTACTTTTTCTCTCTCTTACCTCAAAACTAGCGCACCCACGCGTACACCATCCCTCTTGTGTACTATAACCAAAGATTGACGTAACAGAGTGTTACGTCAGAACGCCATTATACGATGACGCTTTGATGTTTTCTGTATACTTAACTTCCATATTTTCTATTTTATCTTTATTTTTATTTCTTTTTTCTCTCTCTTCTTTTCTTAGCAGATTAAAATTGTTAACAAAGATCTTGAGGCTTTTTATATTTTTTCTTTTTCTTTTTCTTTTTTTTTTTTTTTTTTTGTTTTTTCTTTTTCTTTGGTTCCACAACTTTCTTGCCCGGTAACTTGAATATTTCTAAAGTAAAAAATTCCTTCAGTCAAGATTCTGTTTTGTTGGATATCACAATCGGGGTTTTTTTCTTTCTTTTTTTTTTTTTCTTATTGTGAAATAATTAAATATTCCAACAATAGATTAAAACTAGTTTTGCCGTATATAAAATATATTCTGCATCGTTGATTATTGACCTTTACTACTAGCATATTATGAGCTAACGTTAAAATTTTCTATTTTAACTTTTAGATTACTCGAATCTTCAAGAGGTCGCTACGTTACAGCGCGAATACCGACATTTTAGAAAATATCGAATGGAAAGAGAAATAATTTTATTTTTATATCATTCGAATTATATATCCAGATTACGTGTGTTTAATAAATATTATATGATGTTTAATGCAAAACTTATTTGTGCATTTAGCTTATAACATTATTAATACTTTGAGGATTATTTCTTATTATAATTGAGAAATATTATCAAGTTCAAAAAAAAAAAAAAACAAAAAAAAAAAAAAATGAGAAAATATAATCAACGAGAAAATTTCATTAAAGTTGTAAATACAACTTTGACACTATATCATAATTATCTTGTTCTATTTTATCGATATAATTTTCCTCTCCGATAATAGAAGAATGTTACATAGCCGACGAGAATGTATCAGAAACTTTCGAAGTATGGCGCTTTGTGCTATATAAATTATTGGCTTTATATACTCCTCTGATAAGTTTGATTCCTCCTGTATTAGCGAGACTAGTGTCCGTAAATTGTACTACAATAATATGGCCGACACTTGCTTCATAAAGTATCAGCAACGTAACAAGCGTATTAATCTTTATGAACATTTCATACGCTCGACGTATTCGAGAGTTATCATTTCGAGATCGCGCTATCATAAGTACGCAGCTATATTCAGCTACGTAAATTCATGCGAAAAACGTCGCTCTATTAGAAAGGGTTGGGAAGCTATAAAATTTTCAATAATACGGTGACAAAACTTTTAACGTACGTTCGAATTTATTCAAGCTAGTGGACGCCGCGTAAGGAGGGACGACGTGTGTCGTATTTAAGCCTGACGGAACGATGGAATACGTGCTAATAAAAGACATAAGGCCTGGCCAGAAAAATATTAATGTAGTGTTTATTATATTGGAGGTTGGTCATCCTACAATCACCAAAGAAAACCGCGAAGTTCGAACGTTCAAAGTTGCTGACAGTACAGCTTGTATGAATGTCTCCATTTGGGATGAACCTGGACAACTATTAGTTCCTGGTGACATCGTTAGATTAACCAAAGGATATGCCTCTATCTGGAGACAATGTTTGACATTGTATTCTGGAAAAAACGGAGATATTCAAAAAATCGGAGAATTTTGTATGGTCATAAACGAGCAATTAAATATGAGCGAGCCAAATCCTGCTTTGGCTCAACAATTGATTAATCAAAGTGGATCAGGACCACCTGGTAATAATGTTAATAGTACTATAACGAATAATGGGAATGCAAGTATCATTTCTGGTCAACCTGGACGTCAGCCTTTGGTAAGTGGCTTTAAGTTTGCCTTTTTCTAATATCTATATCCTTTAAAATTATGTTTCTTGTTCATCTTTATTAGTTTTGGGAATCAATGATGTCTTTTAATAATGATATTTATTTCAGTATATGCTTTACTTTAATATTCCTTTGATTAAATGATCTCTGATCGTTTTGTAATTAAATAAATGTATACAAATAACAATAATATCAACATTTTATAGATTTAGATGACAGTACTAAATATTTTATCAAAATTATGAGCGTAGCACTAATTTGAATTAATGAGGATAAAGAAGAATTAATTTACTTAAAGAGAAACTTCATATTTTATAAATAAGAAAAGACCTTAAGTAAATGCAATTTATATAATGTCAGTCAATTTACATTATTATTAATAAAATATCAAATTAATGGCCATTTTACAGGCTGTACAAAGTAATGCAACAGCACCTACAACTGGTACAACTGGAAGTTCAACAACTACAAAGAGTGGAAGTATTGGTAATGGGGGCGGTGGAAATAATGGAGGTAATAATAGCGGAGGATCAGGTTTACCTGGTGGATCCGCGAGATATTCTAGCAATGAATCTTCACCAAAAACTACAGCTACCACCAAAAGTAATTCACGAGGTCGTGGTGGCTATAGAAATGGTAGTCGTATTGATCGCAGATAACATATGTGTAAGATACAATTAATCATGATGTGTTCTTATGAGGTACACAAAGACACAATACCCAACACAATTGTAATATAAAGTTTTTTCTAAGATTTCTGTATATCTGTGTATATCAGTTCTTATGAGACAATGTGACAATTATATATATATACGTTGAAATGACGTATTTAATTGTACGCATTTAAAAGCAGTTATGCCAAAATTACAATAACATTAATGCAACCTAAGTGAGATCAATAATGTATTTACAATTATAATGATAAAAAATCAGAATGACGACAATTGAAGCATAAGTATTTCTTCTTTATGTAGTACTTATTACATTGATTAAGCGAAATTTGTGTTCAAAAGAGATATGTGTAATTTAATTAATTATTTTATTAGAGTAAAATTTTACCACATCAACAGATTTCTTTTTATTCTTTCTATATCTGAAAA
The DNA here is from genome assembly GCF_912470025.1 of Vespa velutina. NCBI lineage: Eukaryota > Metazoa > Arthropoda > Insecta > Hymenoptera > Vespidae > Vespa > Vespa velutina. The sequence continues at coordinate 2,254,046 of NC_062200.1, read as the reverse complement.
CATTTTTTATACTATTATGTCCTTCAAAAAAAGAAAAAAGAAAAAAAGAAAACAAATTTACGATAGCTATAATTTAATACATTGAAAACTTCATAAATAAAATATACTTAATTTTTATTTCTAATTAATGTTTGATTAATGATTCAAAAAGTCGAAAAATTCAAGAAAAATATGAGGAATCATAGTAATACTTTCAAATCCAAACGAGTAATATACATATATATATATATATATATATATATATATATGTATGTATATAATTGTAATATAATTTTAAATTTCAATTGAAAGAATTAATGAAGTTCGTTGATAATAATTTGTATAAAACATACAAAATGATTATTGTACATAGTTTTCATTATTCAACATATATTTTCTTCAAATGTTTAAATTTTTATTTAATACATTCCAATAATTTGCAGCAACGATTAACCTCATAATTTAACAGAGTTGCCACCAAATATAACAGAAATCCCTGTTTGATGAAAGCTATATATATATGAAGCAAGTGTATACATCTTGCAGAACTGCAGTTAAATATTACCGACAGCGCAAAATTTCAAATAATTTCATATATGTTATTTACTTTGTAAGATAATAATTTTTTTATGTATACACACGTATATAATATTATTTAAAATGAGACGATTATTTAAAATAAGAAATATAAGATAATATTCATTTTTTTTATTTACCAATACAAAAATTTTTAAAAATGTTATTTAATATCTCATCATTATAAACATGTCCAGTTATCATTCCAAGTTCTCTCATTGCAATTCGTATTTCTTCTACAGCTATTACCATATCATAATTTTCAACAGAAATTATTTTTATGTAATTTTGAAGATTATTAAGACATCTGTATAAATGATGTCTATATCTAGTTTGACTGATTACCGGATCTTCATTGAATGTATCACGACATCTGTAAAAGTAAATGTAATGATATTGTTGCTTTTATTTATATTATAATATTTTAATGTTATAAATTATATTAACTCTTTCCCATTTTAATTTTTATAAGCATGGACATCCTGTTGGTCAAAATTAATTTCATTCATATAATAGATGACACAATCTGGATTTCAATGGGTAAGAATTGCAAATTTTCTTATGTATTTAAGTACTTACAATTTTTTACAATAATGTGTCATAATCTTTGTTATGTCTAACAGACCTTCTTCTGTTATAAAGGAAGTCGCAACTAAGTTTTCCTTTTTGATAATTTCCTTATTTTTTTCATTCAAAAGATCAATTTTATTTGCAACCACAATACATCTCTTTCTACACTCTTCTGTTAATATTTCATTTAAATTCATATTATTAATGTACTCCTTCATATAATCTGAATATGTCATGCCACTTTGTAGATATTCACATGCATCTATTACTAAAATTATAAGATCCACATTTTCTGCGTATGCTTTTGCCCTAATAATACCTTCGCTTTCGACTGGATCTTTAGGACTTTTTGTAAATCCTGCAGTATCCGCTAATATAACTGGATAACCAGAAATGTTTATTCTTAATTCAATAATATCTCTGGTAGTTCCCGCAATAGGAGATACAATAGCAGCATTCCTTTGAACTAAATAATTCAATATTGTACTTTTGCCTACATTTGGCTTTCCAATAATTACAGTTCTTATTCCATTTCGTAAAATTTCACCTTTTCTATTATCTGAAAGATGTTGTTCTATCCTTTTAATAAGATCATTAATAGAACAATTACAAATCTCCAAGACATTATCTTCTATATTATCTTCTTCATTAAAATCTATATAGGCTTCTAAATTAGAAATAATATTAATGAGACTCTTTCGCCAATCTTTATAAAGTTTACTTAAATGTCCATTGGCTTGTAATAATGCTTGTTTCCTTTGTTGTTCAGTCTCTGCTTCTATTAAATCTGCTAAACCTTCTATTTCCACAAGATCTAATTTATTATTGTAAAACGCTCGTCTAGTAAATTCTCCTGGCAATGCTTGATAAAAATGTAATTTAGAAAGTGCATTCATCAATGAAGTCAATATCGCTGGTCCTCCATGAACATGGAATTCAACGCAATCTTCACCTGTGAATGATTTTGGTCCTGAAACATAAGAAGGGGATATTCTTTGAAAAATATTTAATATTAAATATTATCCAAATATTATTTACAAGAGAAGATATATATATTAAGAAGATTGAACTCACCAGGAAACCATAAACATAAACCATTATCTATTACTTCTTTTGTTTCAGGATCTAAAATTTTTTTTAATACAGCTTTCCTAGGTTCTATGTTTGATATTGTCGTCATTTTATTTAAAGCCTTGCTTGCATTAACACCAGATATTCTGACAACAGCCACTCCGCATTTTCCATGACCTTATAAATAATATTTCATTTTTATTGTAAGTATCATTAAATTGTATTTATTATATCACTACAGGAATATTATATAGAAGTTATAAAAGTAAGCAAGAAAAAAATATCGATAGTTTTATTATCTCATAAAATTATTTCATAGAATGAATATTCATAGAATGAAATAATTTTATTTATAGCAGAAAATAAAAAAGAATAATTTAATTTAATTTTCAGTATATTATAAAAATAAATAACCAGATGAGAGAGCATAAATTGTTTCATGTTTTCTTTCTGTTGTACGAAGTGTCATAGATTGTCTTGTAAATAATCTAAACGAAACATTAATTTGTGAGCATAGTCTTTTGCTTGATAATCGTGACATTGCAATAAATCACAGTAATAAAAACGTATTTATTAATGAATCAATCGAAGAAGTATTTTTTTCTCACAATAAATATCAGCAGATTATAAAGTACAAATACATTACACTCTAAGTCAATCTTGCAATCTTACTGCAAATTTTTAGTATACCGACTAATATTCTTAAAAATCTATTGTAATTTCTTTTTTATCATATGTCGATAATACAGAACTCCTTCTAAAATGTCGGTAACAAAAGAAAACAAAGTATTTAAATAAATCTGTAAATTTTATTTGCGCAATTACATATATATATATATATATATATATATATATATATATATATATATATATATATATATTTATGAAAATATTATATACTTATTACATGTATAATTATGATTGTTATATTGTGAGTAAGTCAATTTATTATAATCTAATATAATTTATAAAAATTGTAATATTTATTGATAATAATATTCTTTATTCACAGTTCTTAATTATATTATTTCTATATTAATTATTTTATTACGTCTTATGAGGCAGTGTATGATTCTTAGATAAACAAAAATAACAATAACTATTTTATCGAATATATGTGAAATATCAATTAAATCAGAATATTAATTCTGAATCTAATTTTATGACTATTATATTATTATATAAGTAAAATATATATTATTATATAAGTAAATAAATTTAAGACATATATTTAACTATGTTAAAATGTACGATTCTCTCTCTCTCTCTCTTTCTCTCTCTCTCTCTCTCTCTCTCTCTCTCTCTCTCTCTTTCTCTTTCTTAGAACATAATTTATATTTTTTATTTTAAGATGGTAATTCCTGCGAACGAGAATGATGTTTCGTTTTACCTATATTTTCTGCTTCCCATACAGTATCCGGAAGTTTTGTTCCCAAAGTTTCAGGGAAAATAAGGGAGAAAACGCCGGCCAAAATAGCCATGCTTCCAAAGATAACCAATGGTAATTCAGGTAAAATTTGCATCTATGAAAATAAAAAACTTCCTTTTTATAATATCGATTAAAGTCATACGATTTAACTTACCAAAAGTGGAGTTTGAGGTGCTAATATGGAACCTATTCGACCTGTCATACTGCAAATCCCAAGCAATGAATGTCGCAAATTTGTTGGAAACATTTCTGCTGTGTAAAGATAGACTGTTGAGAAAGACATAGTGATGCACCATTTTCCACCCATATATAAAATTAAAGGAGTATATAACCAGCCTCCTGTAATACGCGATCAATTTGATTTGAAACGTCGAAAGAATATATTAATTAATAATAAATATGTATATGTATTAATTATTTTACTTCAATTTTATATTACCTGACGGTAAGAATTGAATGGCGAGACAAAAAAGTCCACTGAAAATAAACGATCCAGAAAGCGTAGCTTTACGACCGATATAATCAGTTAACAGCCAGGTAAGAAAATGCGCTGGTATTTCAACAACGGCAACGAGTATAAAATTCACGTATTTATCACCTGCAAATGCTACCGAATTTAAAGATAGGCCGTAATAAATAAAAGTATTTGTTAACCAACAGAACGAGCAAATGAGTAAACGAATCATTATGATGGAACTGTGGAGAACTTGTTTGATCGGTCCCTTTTCATTTGTCTTTTGGTCTGATTGTTCTTTCTGAAATTAACGAAAATAATTAATTAATGTTAAATGTATCATTGATAAATCTTAACGAATCAGAGAAAATAATGAAATGTTACGTACATTCGCGGGTTCGAGAACATTTAATTCCTTGAATATACGAATAGTTTCATCTGAAACCTCTAACCCATTCATTTCTGCCATTTTACGATATACTCGTTCAACTTCTTCACTTTTACCATTTGCCATTAACCATCTTGAAAATGACATGATATTATAAAGAAAATAATATGACAACTATTTATATAATAAGTTCAATAATTTTCAATTAATGAAAATTAATGACATAAACGAAGATCGTATCAGTAAATAGATTATACAATAATATAGATAACAATTCAGCAATATGGATAACATTTCAACAATATAGATAAATACTCACTGACAACTATTACCTGACTGATTCTGGTATAGTATGAGGAAGGAATATGGCTAACAAAGCTGGACCATAAACAACACGTAAAAGCGTACGCCAAGATCTCAACCACATAGCAATTAAACCTAAAATTATTTCACCAAGAGCAAACATGCAATTTGTTATGGTGTTCCCTAAAACTCTATTTTTAGCTCCGGTTAATTCCATTCCTAGAAACATGGAAAATATAAAATATTCCTTTAGTTTCTCGATTAAATCTCGAAGTTTTAATTATTCTTCATTAAAAATACCTAAGATAAAACCAGCGCTATAAATTCCAGCTCCTGCAACGGCATCCATAAATTCGAATCCAAGGAACATCCAATAATTAACAGAAAATGAATGAATCAAACCGCTAATTCCACTGATGAAAGTTGCACCGGTTAATATCGTTCGTCTTCCATATCTAACATAAATATAATTTTATTATAATTCGTTCGACTTTTGATAAGTCGATGAATTAAGTCGTTTGATCTTAACTTATCAGAAATATATCCAGCGAAGATCAGACCAACTAATTGTCCGACGTTATTAATCGTACCGACTAAAGTCAATCTCCATCGATTATTATCACAAGTGAAGTCCCACTATTAAAAAAAAAAAGTATATATATATATATATATAATAAAATATAATGCTGATTAATAAAATGCAATGCTTATGATGCTAGAAAATGTTCACCTCGTTAAGTATAGTACGTTCATTGGGATCATAGAACCATGCATTACAATTTTGAGTGATATTTTTAAAGGAAACAGATGAACACGTTCCAGGATTTTCTTTTACAGCGTAACGTGTACATGTCGCCAATGTACCATCTATCTTCGGAGCAGAATCTAAAATCCATGGTGGACTGAACACAGTGTCGGAAGAATTTTCACATTCCGGAACGAGACATCTGAACTTAAAAAAATTGATAACTCATGATAAATATATTTATTGATGTTTTACATTAGAGAGAAAAGAAAAAAAAAAAAGGGGAAAAAAAAGAGAAGAAAAAAAGAAGTTTACTTTAAAGAATATACCTGTATTTAACTTCACCTGCTGTGAAAACATATAATAACGCAAAACCAGCTGAGAATAATAATGGTATGCTGAGTATTGCATACATCATCATTTGATAAAGTCCAAAACGATCCAAATCTTGCGTCCTTGATGTTTCGTTCTTTCCTAAGAACAACTTCAATTATGTTTGAGGATTCATTATATTTATGCCATAACGAACGAGAAACACGATTCTATCTTATTTTTTAATATTACGTATTATATGATTATTGGCTAGTTATTATTATATGTTTTCGTAACGAACTAGTAAATGAATTATTATTCATTCACGTAAACAGAAATGATCTATGCAAAAAAAATCTTATAAACACGATCGAAAAATAATGATTAGCCTTAATTACGTTCACGTTAAATCAATCTACAAACCGTAACGATTACATTCTGATATTCTAATCCATTAATCTATTAAATCTTAACATAAAAATATTATATAATTAGATCGATATATTAAATGAAATATCGTTTGATTAATATTATTTCGTTGAAAATTCATTGATACCTTCTAAAATATCCTTTTTCATGATCGATAATGAATCAGGTTTGCTCGTGTAGAACCCTTGAACACTCATTTCATTCATCGAATACAACCTGTAAATTATATTTCCAAATGACTCTCTTGTTGACACAAACATCTTTTTTTTTTTTTGACTTATTGATTTATTGTAATCGTAGATTTGTTGCGCAATCGTTAATCGTAAATTCTTTCGAAAGATTTCGACATTCGGATTGAAATTATTTGAAAATATTTTGTCTATAAACAATGGCGTAGAAAGAAGAAATAAATATATTTATTTTTGAAAAATAATTTTCTTTGGATATGTGATTTTTTAATTTTAAAAACAGCATATAACAATATATGTGCTTTAATATTATCAATGATTTATGTTAAATCACTTTCATTATCAACGGCTGATATTTAGATCATCGAAAAATATATTTTTTTAATTATTCCTATTAATTTTTAAAATCGAATTATTTTAATTATTCCTATTCATTCTTAAAATCGAAAATAGCTCAAATCATTCAATTATACTTTGAAATTAATTTACCGAACTTCGTTTCGATCTAAAAGAAATTAATTTGAAATCCGTTTAAATAAAATCGGTTAGGTGTACGATTGAAATGAAAAACAATGTCAACTGTTTTCTTCAGTTTCTTATATATTTTCTTCTATTTCCGTAAAAAAAAAAAAAAAAAATAAAAAAATAGATAACACGCGTAAAATTATATTATACAATAAATAATAATGTATGTCATATAAATTGTTATCTTTGAATTTTTTTATTTCTTTGTTTTTTTATTTTTTCCAAAATAATAAAACGATAATAATAGCTTTTGCTTATCTATACTCCATTATATTTGCTTATCTTTAATTGCATACAATTATATTCCTAAGTTTATAATATATAGATTTTTATAATGAATGAAACGAAAATTCTTATATCTAAAAATAATTTTATAAATGAAAAAAAATCGAATGAATTATAAAATCTTTTCAATTTCTTTACTTTTCTCGAAACTCGAACCATCATCAAGTATAGTCCATGTAAATATTATAAATTTGTCAAATTATTTTTCAAATATAATAAATGCAATATACAGAGAATTATAATTTAATAAAAAAAATCAACTTGAATGTTTATAATTAATATTGTGAAATTTAATTGAATTATATATATATATATATATATATATATATATATATATATATAAAATTCATACATATATATATATATACATAAAATAAATACATATATATACATATATATATATATTTATTTATGCACCATTTATTAACAATATATATATATATATATATATATATGTACTAACTTCGTTGCACTTTCACGATCCACAAAGATTCTTCCTGCTCTTTAGACACTGCCGTTTTTCGTTACAAGTGCATTCCACTTCTGTGCCGTTAACACTGTCAGTTTCAAAGAGAAAGGGTAAAGAAAAGTAGTGGGGGAGGAAGGGTGGTGGTAACGGTGCGAACACCATCCTTGTCCGATTTGCAACCTCTCTAGTCCAAACCTGCCTTCACCTTGGCAAAATATACACCAATATCGCATGGAATACGTATGTATATAAAAACGAATGTGACAAAAAATCTTGTTTATCTTCCATCTTTTTATTTTTATTTATTTATTTTTTTTTTTCTTTTCAACTTATTCTTTGTGTAGAATTACTTTTTTAATTGGACAAAAAAATAAGATAAAAAATTATTGTAAAGAATCTGATTAAGAATATATATATGTATATATATATATATATATATATATATATATATTTTTTTTTTTTTTTTTTTTTATGAATTACCTATAACATCAAGTTGAGAACCACTAGCTTGATATAGCGTACCAAACGATTCCGCCTACGGAACTGATACGACTATAAGTTTTTCGACAACGAAATAAGAGAGGTTATATTGCGTTACTCCAAAAATATTTATATAAAAAATGAAATTAATATTTATTTTAACCAATGAGCCCATAGAAAAGAATCTCTAGGCAGACCCGATAAAACTGGTTTTAACTAGATTAAGTGAAGGATATTTCTTTACATATCTAATAAAACAGAGGGAGAGAGAGAAAGAGAGAGAGAGAGAGAGAGAGAGAGAGAAAGAGAGAGAGAGAGACAGAGAGAACACGATTTGTCCGACATACGAACAAAGAATACATATGAGAGAATCTTAAAATAAATATTGTGACAGTGCAAGACTGAAGTTAAATAAATTAAAAGAAAAGAGATTTTTCGAATCGTTGAAAAAAAATATCTACTTCAAATTTAACATTGATCGATCTATAATCAGCATGTAATATATTAATATACATTAATATAGAGAAGAAGAAATATCTTGTTTCTTTTTTTCTTATAGATAAAATAGTTTAAATGGATTTTCCGTATAAATAAAGAAATTTTATCGATATTTATTTGATAAGTATTGAGACTCAATTATACAGGTAGAAAAATCCATTATTTCGAATAACCGATAATTCTTTATCGATATATCGACTATCGTTCTTAAAATCGAATTTAATATATATATATATATATTAAATTCGATATATATATATATATATTATATATATATAATGAAGAAATATTTCTTTTTACGATATTTAATTAATCGTTTTCATGAATTGATCGAATTATTAAACTTTGATTTCTATCTATCTTTTGTTTTAGCAATAAAGAATAAAAAACAGAATAAAAAATTGTTTAAGCTGTTTCATAAAGTCTCGATAATATTTCCGATTATAAACAAATCCATAAGAATTTTTTTATAATCGAAACGATATTCGATTAATATATTTGAGAATAATCGAAAAAAAGCAAATATGGCGAGAAAACAAAAGAACATAAATGAAAGAACACGTTAAAATTCAAATCATTACATTGTAATAATAAAAAATTCGTAAACAAAACTGACCTTTCACATTCCATTATGCGAAGAATATAAAAACTGAAAGTCACTCAAAAAAAAAAAAAAGAAAGAAAAAAGAAATGATCGATACCGCGATGATCGAAAGTTCTAAGCGCGAAAAATAGTGATACAACGATATGAATTTCGTATTAAACGTTTCAACTTCAAACTTTTCTTTGTTATAATATAGAATACTTTTCTATATCCAAATATATATATATATGGATGGGCCAAAATCATTAACAACTTCGATGATTAGTCATACAGTAACACAAGTTCGTACTTTAAATATGAGTAGGAGGAGGTGACTGACAGTAGTAAGCTACGAAAGTGAAGAAAGATACGCGAAAGGTCAATGATTGTAAAACGATCAGATTTTTATCTATAATTATCGTAAAAGTTCTTTTGGCAAAAGTTATCGATAAAGAATTTTTTTTTTCTTTTTTTTTTTTTTTTTCTTTATTCTATAATACAAAGAAAATAATTTAATATTACCATCTACATACAGTTACAATGTATTTTATTTCTTTTCTTTTTCTCTATATTTCAAAGACAAAAAATGTGAAAATAAAAGATTAATTATGTTTTCGTTTTCTTTTCTTTTTCTTTCTTTTGTAAAGATATAAATTTTACTTGATTCTATTCTATAGATTATGATTGTAATATTACATATATCAAGTGTCTAAGTAAGTTAATGTTTTAATTAGTAAATTAAGAATAATTTTATACCTAATCGAAAGAAACAATGACACGGAACGGCTGAATTTATCATAAGAGTTAAAAACTTCTTTTAATTTTTAATAATGGTTCTTTTTTTATTGGTCAATGTTTTTTTACATGTGACCACTAGATAGCGCTGTCGTAAAAAATAATTGGATATTCGTTCTCCTTTCTTATAACCTATTTTCTAGGACGTTTTCAATGGCGATAATGTTTCTCTTGTATCAATTACTAAGCTTTTTTGAGACAGTACTTCGAAGTATCAAAGTTAAAAAATATACAATGAGAGATTTTTAATTCAATTTCTTTCAAATGTAATATTAATAAAAATATTTCCATAGTGTAATATTCAATGTGCAGTAGTTTTGTTAATACTTCTTTTGATTTATCCAGTAATTAAACATTTATATATTTCCGTTATATTTTAACTTATTTTCATCATTTTGTAACATACGTTAAATTTATAAAAAATTTTCAATTATATAATATTTCTTTTTATATTTTTTTTACAGTTACAATAATCGTGTGTTCATTAAGCTGAATAATGTTTTCATATAATTAACTATTCCTTAGTATTATACTTTTTGAATTATTATTACAATTTTTATTCTGATCAGCATATAAAAGTACATATTTCGTATAATTTGATATAATCTTCTTAGTGTAAATAATGAAATAATTATATATTCATAATAACTTATATTTCTTATTTTATTGAAATTTAGAAAAACAGAGACAAATAATGTCACAAATAACGAGACATAGAAGATTCAAAAGAGCCACTGTGCTCATTAAAAGAACACAGTGTTTAGGGAGATATCAAAGGATTAGAGGCTGTATGTCCTGTGAGTATTTCGGTTATAAAATAAAATAAGAAGCAACAAATGTTTTCATATATTCCATATATTCCATATATTCATATATACTTTAATTATCATGATATAAATATTGTTTCTTCATAGCATATGAAAAGTTAAGAAGTAATAATAGTTCATTGGCAAAGGCACTCTCTAAGCAAAAACAAAAAGGACAACTTCTATTTTCACAAAATGTTGCTTTATTAGCAGAAGTTCAAGACTTGAGCTCAGCTTGTAATAAACGTGATGTAAGTAAAATATATAAGTAATATATTTATGACAAAAAAATATTAAGCCTATATTTTAATGTGTTTACTTTAATTACATAAGTTTTTTTTTTTTTTTTTTTTTTTTTTTTTTTTTTTCAGAATACAATTTTAAAAGTATTACAAAATGCTAAAGAAATGCTGAAAATGTTAGTTACGATGACTAAATTTGTAACAAGTACTATTGCTTCCTGCCAAGAATTTACATCTTCCTCTAATATGAACATACGGATGTCTTGTAATCCACTTTCTAGTAAGATAATTTTATATTGAATTTATATTATATAAGTTAATTATTATTTATAAAATAATGATTTTAAAGAAGGAGATAACAGAAGGCTATCGTCTAAATCTCCTACTAGAGGAATAGTTAAACCGATGGTAAGTGGGCATACAATAACAAAGCCCACTATTAACTTGAGTCGAGTAAACATGCAACATTTTAATAATTCAACGACGGCCTTGAGTACTATAGAAGAAGTATCAACGCCAGTAATATTATCTGAAAATTCCAATGTAAATGATGATAATTCCCCTCGTTCTATTCCCGTTGATACACAAGCAAGAAATGCACGTATAAAAACAAATTTACTTAATGAATATTTAATACTAATTTAATAAATATAAAACAAATTATTAATACAGAACTTATTATTTTAGACTGGTGGTCGTATCTGTAGAATGCCAGAAAGATTGAATGTTACTTCATCTAGAGCTAGTGGTATGAAATATTATACGAAATAATATATTGATACATTGTAGATTCATGTAATGTAATTTAAAAACGAACTATTTCATTTGATATTCCTAGAAGGAGATGAACGACGATTAAGTAAACGAAAAAGTAAATATTCTATGCAGTTATCCGAGAGACATTCGAGATCAAGATCTAATAGATTATCAGAATCAAATAATACAGAATGCACAAATTTAGTAGGAAGTCCTCGTGTTAAATTGAATGACGTTTCCAAATTGTTACAGAATTGCCAAACTATTAATATTCGAAGGGTTTGTTTTTCTCTTTTTATATTAAATTTTTATATTATTTATATTTCTTCTTTAATGAAATTTTTCTATTTTTAATAGCTGGGTTCAATTAAAGATAAAGTTGTTAATGAAAACATAGAAATTAATGATTCAACAAATAATATATCTAATAAACAAGATAAGGATGATAACGTTATTTCAGAAACGCAATTATCAATAGATATTTCTGAAGGAACTGATACAGAAGAAAATAATAATGAATCTATACAAAATAGTAGAAAAAACTTTAAAAATGAACAGCCTAAACTTGATGTACAAACAAATAGCAGAGATAATCATAATGATGCATCTACTAATGATGATCCGCTTGAAGGCCCAAGTTGGTTATTGAACGATTATCAAAAATTTTCTTCCTCAACAAATTCAAATATGGAAAGTAATAAAGTAAAGAATTTTAATAATAAAAGTGACAATGCACATGATTGTACTACAAAAACTTCCATGCTACATACAATGCAATATAATAATAATAATAATAATAATAATAATAATAATAATAATAATAATAATAATAATAATAGTAATAATTATCAAGAAGATAATAAAGAGTCTGATAGTTTATATACTAAAAAAAATAGATTTAAATGTCATACTTTGGAAAAACGAAGCGTTTTAAATAACTTTCAAGAGAATAATCTTGAAGCAGAAGGGGATGTTACAATAAATAATCAAGGATTTGTGACACGACAACGTGGAAATTCTACCGAAACTATGGATGATGATCTTGACGAATTTACTTTAATGTTTATGCGACGAAATATTAATAATGTACCTTTTGATATAAATGATTTACAATTACCTGTTTTAGAAGATTCCGTTGTAAAGTCCATAGTAACAAAAGAACCGGAACCTGAAATAACGACTACATTACAGAAATTAACACAAAATTGTGAAATTCCATCTACCAATAATGACATTAAAGATGATTCATTATTTGATCAACTTACAGTTAAGCTGCCTCAGCTTTCAAATACCACAATTGATTGTACAATACCAATGATAGATATATCATTGGATACACATCAACAGAAAAAATTAAAAAATATAAATAAATCATTCGAAGCAGATAATTCTGAAAGTATAACTTTACGGAAGAAAAAAGTTCGAAGTCAGAATAAATCTACAAGTGACAAAGATCCAAGTGCTGTTAAAGTTGTCTTACAAAAACTTAATGATTCTGATGTTAAATTGCAGGCAGTTCCCTTCGAAGCAACATTTTTACAGAATTCTAACTCTTTCTCGTATGTATGATTATCTATAAATAATTATATTTCTATTTATTTAAGAAACATTAATTTTATTTTTAAACAGAAAAAAGATTCTTTATTCTCCACCACTTGAAAATTCTAGTGATTCTGAAAGTAGCACAATGAGTTTAAACATTGAGAATAGTTCACCGAGACGCCCTAAAAGACAGAAGGCACCACAAAATTTGAAGGAACCAAATTTACGAAAGTAAGTAATGCATCATTTTAAAAAATAAAACAAATTAATTATATTACTTTGTTTTGTTTAATAATAAATGTCCACATCTTTGTTTTGTTGTAGAAAGCTAAGGAGATTTAAATGAATATAGAAAAAAAAAATATATTTAAGAGAATATTTAAAGCAAAGTACATAATAAGTACATTGCAATGTAAATAAATATTCTATATATAGCACCACATTTAATTAGTTTTGTTACAAATATGAATCAACGGTATCATGCTCCTATTTTTTCAATGAGATCTGTTAAAACTTAGTCTCGCGTGTAATTTATGTTAAGCCAATTAGATCTATCCAATCACTGTGGTAGAATAGATACTATATTTTAAAGTTTTTTAACCATAATTCTTCCATAAGATTTTTAAATTACTCATACTAAAATTTTGTACCAATTTTGACACCTATTCATTCCGAAATTAATCACACCCGTCGAAAGCGGTCTTAATATTAATAAGCAACAAATAAATTTTTGTTTGACTTGAACTAAATAAATCTTAAATGATATAATTTTGTTCACAATATATATATGTACAAATGTCAATTGATTTGAAATAATTAAAAATGCATCTGTGATGCTATTAGCTGTGGAGGACCAAGTCCATAATATAATAGTTTGTTATTTTTCTAAAAGAAATGATTTAAAAAAAAAAAAAAAAAAAAAAAAAAAAAAAAAAGAAAGAAAATTGTTTGAATATATTTAAAGAAAGAAATTATTATAATTACTATAGGAATTAACCTGTAGAAATTATTTAATTTTTGATAAATGTATTTAAACAGTTACTGAAAACTACAATAGCAATAAAATTAAAAAATAAAAATATCCTTATAAGATTAAAGTCATATATGTCGCTTTTTATATGTACTGAACATTGAATCAAATGAATATAATACAGTAATTTTTATAATTCTTCCACTTTAATAAATGTCCATATAAAATATTGAAACTGTTAGAAAATAAATTCTATGCTTTGATAAACAATAGAGATACTTAATGTGAATGTAAAGAAGATATTTGCAAAGAACACATTTATAGAACTAATTAATATAAGAATGAAATATTCTTATAACCTGTATAGATATCTTTTATTTAATGTGTTCTCTATAACCTTTTAGTATAACTTGTTGCATAAGAAACATATCATACGACTGCATAATTTTATATAACAATGATATGGCATCTCATATAAATAAATATATAAGTAATATAAAGATAAAGTTAATTTGTTATTACCATGCATATAAAAACATAATTTGTAAATATAATGTGAATTCATAAGATATACATTGTTTAAGAAACTACAAGTTTATTAATTATTAACAATAAACGAGACTTACAACGATGTATTTCGCGTTTAGAGAACACCATATATAGATTACTGTATATTTATTCAGCTGATGAAGACAGACAGTTTTTCTGAAAGAAATCTCATTTAATTATATTTTTAACTTATCGTAATATTGCAGTACTCTTATTTCGCTATTCATTCATTGTATCAAGAAATATCCTATCAATTTTCCAAGATACATATGACGGATTTCAACGATTTTGATTTCGTGTGTATAAACACAAAATATCGTATTAGTGACGATTTAAAATAGAGAACTACACCTCCATACTTCATATGAACCATTATATTCTGGACATGCGCGTTAGATTTATTTTCTCATTTTCTAATCAAAATTGATAATTTTTTTTTTTTTTTTCTAATTCGAAGATCGCAGTTTATTATTAACAGTAAAAGATTTTTTTATTTTTTCATTCGAAATAATACGACATTTTTCCAATTTAAAGTTGTATATAGTTACTCATTCCACAGAATGTTAAATCTTAAATCACGTCGACAAACTTCCGGTAAAATATTAGATACATTAAAATTTTGAAAATATTTCTTAATAATTCAAAGTAAATAAAATTCGTTTTATCAAGATATATCGGTCGCGAATTAATTTCAATTGGAAGAACTTTTAAAATTTTGCTCCATTCATTAATATGAATTGAAAAATTTTCAGATTTAAGCATTCCCTAGAGAAACAAATTTATGAGCACATATTACATATAGAAAAATATACTTGAAGCATGTTTCCTTTTTTTTTTTTTTTTTTTTTTTTTTTTTTTTTTTTTTTTTTTTTTTTTTTTCATTTTTTTACTTCTTTTGACAAAAGATCGCCTGCTGTTCTATTTACATTTACTAAATAATTCGTATAATTGCTATCCCACAAAAATCTCAAATTATCGCCAAAACGTGTATATATACACTGTGTTAATATAAAAACGATAAACATTATATATTTATCGTAATAGAAAAATCAATTGTACAATAATATGAAAATGATTATCGCATCTATAGTTCATTGAAAATAAAAATGATGAAAGAATGATTAGGGCAATGTGAGATTTTTTATCCTACGTTGTCATATGATATAAGAGAAATATTTCTATCTCAATGTTATTATATTATATGATATATTGGCCTTTGTGTTTATTCTTTTCTCTTTAATATGATATTATATAATTATAATACTTTTCTCCTTTTTTTTTTTTTTTTTTTTTTTTTTTTTTTTCCTTATATCATATCAGTAATATACGATAAAATTGCACAGCCCTAAACATAATTAAAATATCACAACTTATTCATGTTTATTAATTATTTATGCATTTCATTCTCTTTGAGAATCTTTTATTTATTTCATGGAATATATAACAATTCAATTTTTTTAATATATATATATATATATTGAAGTGTATATATTCCAGTGAAGTTGTATCTAATATTTAAATAGAACATTTTCAATGGATTTTTTGATATTTTCAACTCTAACTTTATAGCAGAAATGAAAACGGTATATGTGTGTATGTGTATGTATATATATATATATATATATATATATATATATATATATATATATCTTAAAAATAATTGCATAAAGCGCATTTTAGTAACATAAATTTTAATAAACTTGGCTATGTGCTCATATTGATCACTAATTGCAACATTCTGTGTGCGTGTATAAATAATTATATAGACTTTATCTCTTAATCTTTTACAATAGTACCAATTTTATCTTGCATGGCAAGTATACCTAATATCTTACATGTCGCGTCTCACAAAGTCTAACATACGTACTGATCATAATTAATTAATGTTATTATAAAAATTAGACATTGTGACACGAGATTATTATCAAATTAGAGAGAGTGCATTTTTTCTATACCTATATAATAGATATATGTATATATATATATATATATATTTTTTTTTTCATTATACTTTTTATATTAGTTTTACTATTCATTACTTAATTATGTAATGCAATTGTACTTAAATATTATTATAACAAGAAGAAAAGCAAAATGTGTTTAACATAACTAAGATATACTGAATACAGAATGCGATATAGATATAGAAACAAGTGTTCCATAGAAATACATATTTATACATTGGATCCAATCTGATGACTTCCACAATTATTATTAATTTTGATATAAAATATAATCGTATATGTAAACTAAATATTTTAGAAGAAATATATACACGAAGTAAAGTCAGAATGTCATTAGACATATGAAGTCCGATGTTTTAAAAAGGGTACACGAGTCTGCTAGCGATTGTGATCTTTTTACATAACATGAACTGAAATTAAATTTATATTAGAAAGTTTTTTTATATGATTATGTAGGATGCGTAGATAATGTTTGTGAAAGTGGCATTGTTGGAGGAGTTTGCGTTGCTAACACTGGAACAGGTGTTGCAGGAATCTGTTGATGAGTTTGCCTAGGTGGAGAAAGAAGTTCTTGTTTATCTCTTTCTCTTTCTCTTCCCGGACGCCAAGCTTCTAATAATGCCTCTACACGTTCTTCAGTAGGACCCCATCTTGCAGCACCTGCTGCATTTTGAAGCCATACAACCAAAGTTCCATGAGCAGCTCTGATGTTTACTTCACCTCTGAAATATCAAACCATGTCATTTGTTAAAATATTATAATAAAGGATATTTGAATATACTAATTATTATGTTCAATATACTTCGGTAATATATGTTGAAGTCCATGTCTGTATTCATGTTCCATTGCAAGTACTACTACTTGTTTACGCTTAAAATGACTACTTTCTAGCTTTATAAGAGCATTAGGTGCTGGATCTCGCCACTCTGGTAGAAATACAACAAAAGACAAAGGTTCGGTTGAATCTGCTAAGAGACGTTCAAAGTGATTGACCATTGCTTCCATGAGTTCTTCACAGTAGGGTGGATTAGCTTGAAAAGAGCCGCTTACAGGTCTAAAATCCAGAAAAGGACCTCTTGATCCGAAATAGGAGTCTGTGTCAGCAAACGTTGAACAATATTGTCTAAAGTAACAATTTAAAGGAGATGCAAAACACTCGAATGTCACACCAAATGATCTTTGGAGGCACTCAAAAACTGTAACTGGCAAAGCCATCTGAGTTGCTTGTCCTTCATTGCCAAGATATGTTTGATATCGTTTTAACATACACCATACACGAGGTAAAAACATTTCAAATTTTTTATCATCAAAACAATTGTACCTATACAAATGTTCTAATTTTGTTAAATGTGTATTATTAATACACATAGTGTCACCATGAAAACGTAACATTGTTTGATCACGTTCAGGAAGATAATCCACTTGTGGAAGCCGAGGAGTAGGAAGAGAAAATTGCACTGGATAACACCAAACTTTTCTTTGCATACTAGCAGGTCCCCCCAATGGTATCACATCCCCTAAACCACTGTCTTTTAATATTTGATTATTTTTATCCTTAATTTTTTTTGCATACTCTGTAGACAAGTGATAAATTTTTAAACAAATACCCTCAACACTTGCTTTTACAGTTTCAGTAAGGTGAGGTTGACATTGACGTTTTAAATGAGCAAGTCGATCCTGAAAGTCATCAAATGTTGCACCGACTGTCCGTCGGAGCCATTGAAATGTATCTTCGGCATTCCATTTTACAACTTTTCTGCTTTCGGGAGAGGCTGCTCTTGATTCTATCATTTTCTTAGCTGCTTCCGCGTAACGAGATAATTGTTTTCTAGCATCACCAGTAAATTTTGGTCTTACTAATTTAATAGGGATATCATTCATAATTTCACGATACATCGACATAGAGATCTCTGGAAAGCACTGACTTGGCAACAATGGGTCTGATCCACAGTCTATAACCTTACGTTCCATTAGCCATCTGTTAAAAGAATCTTTAGGGGCATCTATTGACTCTCGTGTATGGCAAAGTTCTTGATAGCACAAACGTAACTTTGCAAGTAAACCGCATCTTAATGCTTCCACTTCAGGATGGACATGTGGCAAATTTGATGGTGCTCTTTCGTGAATAATTACATTGGTTGGAATTTCAAGATCCCATGGACCTCTGTTAATTAAAAAAAAAAAAAAAAAAAAAGAAAAGAAAAAGAAAAATAAATATTTCAAATGAAAAAAGTAATTTATTTATATATTTAAATTTATGAATAAATGTTATACATACGCTAACACAAATTTTTTTGGAGCTGGTGCAGTACCATCTTCTGAAGCTCTGCGTTTTACTCCACCACTTGGTGTACAGAGAGGTATTGATCCATTTCCAGGAACTGGAGGTACACCACATATACCAAGGGGATCCGTGATTGGATCAAACTTCAATGTAATAGATGCATTAGACTCTTCTCCTTCACCGTGCATTAAGTGTTATTTTTTTCCTAATAAATATAATACCTGAGATTTTAAAGAGGGGACAACCCACAATGATTCACCCGTTAATTTGTTCCAGAAATAAGGCCTGTTCTCTCGTTTACTCCAGAATTTTTTCCAACCTTGTTGTTGAAGTTCAGGCGAAAGTTCAAGATCAGAAAAATTTGTTGGTGCTAAACCCTATAACGATAAGTAATGAATGAATTCAAAATCTTTTATAGCGTTTATTTTATAATGTTTTGCTATTTACCTGAGTCATTAAAGGTGTTTGTTGCAGATGTCCAAGTTGCGAACAATGATCGGTTACCGTTTGAGCTGGAGATAATATAGGACCTTGAAGTTTAACAGGAGTAGGAACTATAACTTGCATAACTGTTGTACTTGTATCCTGCTGCAGCGTTTGATGATGATGGTGCATATTAGATGCTGAAGATAGAGATGGTGCTGATAGAGTTTCCCAAGCCGAAGTATTTGGTAGCTCTTGTTTATTACCGCTTATTTCATTCATCGTTCAATAGTCGTTCTTTTCAATATACTAGGAATGTAAACATTTTAATATAATATTCATTACAATAGATTATTATCGCATTGAATTCAATTACATTATATTCTTATTAGTATACATTCCAATGTTAAATACAATTTTATTCACTAATAATATTTATACCTACATAAATAAAAGAAAAAAAAAAAAAAAAAAAAAAAAAAAAAAAAACAGTTAGGACATGCAAGGACTATGCACCTGTTGAAAGTGAGTATAAGAACAATATAAACAATCTATATCATAATATATAAAAAATTTAAATCATATAGCTAACGTTAAATTAATAAATACATTCAAATAAATTCTTGGGATAATTCTCAAAGTATAATTCTCATTTAATACTGTTTGACAGTACTTAATATCTTCAGGTTTGTTTACATTCTTTCTAAGCGCCACTAATAATCAGTAATTATCGAAAATCTAGACGTTTCTCAACTATCAAAATATGTTCTAATTATAATATACAACTTACCGATTAATAACACACGTAATTAAAAAAAGATATGTGATGAACGTTAAAATTCATTCATGATTCGTGAAATTCGACGCAATGATCTCCACCTACGAGACGCCATTTCCTTGAACTGAATCAACTATCCTACCAGATTCCTAAAGAATTCTCGCGTATGCGCAGTAGATTTTCAAAGCGGAACGTGAACAGTTTACATTCGTACTCGAATGTGATACGATATTTTTTTAATTATATTTCTTTTTATTTTTTAATTTGAATAACTTTTACAATTTATTTCCACAATAAATTAATAGAAAAAAATATTAGTTTAATATAAATGGTTATGTTAAAATATTACCAAAAGAACATATTGCATATACAAATACCACGTATGAAAATAAAAATTTCTTTACTTCCTGGATATGTAGTACGAGCTTGTATATCAAACTATTGTAAAAAAATTAATTTAGAACTAAATAAAACTATGATATTTTTTCTACCCCAAATAATTAATATTAATGCAAATATATTATGAAATATTTTTACTATAAAAATATTTACATTTTCTATAATTTCTAAAATTAGAACTAATGCCTAAATATAAATTTATATACTATAAACAAATTGTATTATTTGTTTCGTGATATTTTAATCCAACCATTTATATATCTATTATATCTTTTTTATTTTTTACTTCTTTGAAATTCCAAACTTACTTTTTTCTCCCCAAAATTTTGTTCATCTTTATTTATAATAAATAATCGGAACAGGGTATTAAAAAATGTATATATTTTTATTATAATAATATTCGTTTATTTTATTTAATAATAATATAGTGGTACAATATTAAAACCATAAACAATGAAAATAATTTAGATAGCTTAACTTTGTAAAAATTTGTCCACAATGAATCCAAGACGACAGCGCCACCTGGACTAAATCCTCCTACTTAAAGTCATAAAAATAAATATTCTTATACTTCGAAGTTTCTTAACTACATCATCAATACTTCATGGTATTAAAAACGTTCTTTACATTCTTTAATCAAAAATAACATTATCTGTATAAATATTAGTGCTCATTAATATTCTCTTTACCAAGTAATTCTTAATTATTCCATTTTAGCATACTGAGAAAAAGAATTTTACTTCCTTCTGTAATTATAAGTAATTAGAAACAAATTAGGTTTGTTTTCTTTAACTTTCGTATAATCCAAAGAATAATCTATATAAGATAGTAACGAAGCAACAGTTTAGACATAGTTTTTAATGCACTAACTATACTAATACTTGACTATTTCAGGTAAACAAAATTTTTCCCGTGTTATTTAATGATTTATACATTATACAATGTGTCTCATTTAATTTCATCCTATTAAATATTTTTATTTCTTCGAAAATAATAACAATAGAAAAAAAGAAACAATTATACAATATAGAACACAAAGATACAAATATACAAATAGAAAAATAGAACAAAAAAAAAAATTCCTTCAAGGTCACATTCCTTCTAGAACACTTCCTTTGTTTTGTTTGTATAAACGAAGAATATGAATGTGGCATGAATGATCGAATGAAATAAAACACCCTGTATATACTAACATAGAACGATACAGTAATTGTTTCTCTATAGCTTTGAAATGGAGAATACGCGGGGTTTAATTTGACCTAGCAGAAAACAGCGCATGCACTGACCACGTGCATGCAAGTGACCACCTGCGGCAGAGAGATCATTATCACAAACGTAAGTATGCTTGCTAGCAGTGTTGCATCGTGTATATGTATCTATACATATGTATAAATATATATATATATATATGCACCACACGCATAAACGTTCTCGCATACACGAATACGGTGTAATTATCGTCTGACGGTTTCCAAAGAAAACGAAGCGAAACATGCCAGCCGGGGATGTTGTTTTGAACCAGAAATAGAGGCCACTATGTTCAGAAACTTACAAAGAGATTCGATTTAATGTAGCTGAGCGTATGATCTCAAAAAAAGAATCCATTTTTTTTTTTTATTGTTGTTATATTACATTTAATCTACATTTAATCTATTAATAAACTATCGTATAACATGATCTATGATATTTTTTAATTAAAAAGCAAAAGAAATTTTGTTTTCTTTTTCTTTTGCTTTTATAAAGGAGATGAAAACAACAAATTCAGTTTATTTATTTATTTATTTATTTTTTGTTTTTCTTTTTAAAAACAATATTGTATATTTGTTTCTGTATATATATATATATATATATAAATTGTATACATATATATATATATATATATATATAAATATTTCATGGTTATTCTTTTGAAAATAGCATTGTTTATCTATCCTAACGTAACGTATTCAAGGAACATGTCCAATATATCAAGTTCTCGTCAGGATTAGTCACTAGTTGGCAAAGTGTATCGTGAAGAGAAAAGGAAACGTGCGAAGGTAGGGTTTTCTCTTCTACCTGACACAACAGTTATAATGAAGGGGGACTCCGTTTCTGACGTAGCTAGATGATGATCCTTCCTGCAATTTCTGCGAATTTAAGTAGGTCAATGTGAATTACTTTTAAACGATATTATATTTATACGTTAACATAAAATCAATCAAATTCTCCATTAGTATTCGAACTTTTATTTTTATATATCAAAATTAATTTATATATATATATATATATATATATATATTTATATGTATATATATGTGTGTGTATATTGTTTTTTATATATATAAATAAGAAATAAATGGATTTTATATATATAAATAAGAAATAAATGGATTTTATATATATATATATATATATATATATATATATATATATATATAATTATCACTTATTTATATATTGATCTGTACGCAATTGAGCTAATTAAAATTTTTAAATTTCGAATTATCTAAAACTATCTTATAATTAATAGAAACGACATGACCATTTTCATATATTTCTACTTTCAGAGAGAGAGAGAGAGAGAGAGAGAGAGAGAGAGAGAGAGAGACAGTGAGAAAGACAGAGAAAGAGAGAGAGAGAGAGAGAGAGAGAGAGAGAGAGAGAGAACCGTAAAGTTTGCGAAGATATCGCACATGCTGTGCCTGCTTCGCTTTATTTTCGTCGTCCCAAAAGCCAGCGTGGATTCGTGGAAGAACCGGTCGTTTCGAAATCCACTGCGAAGTATTGAGAGGACGAAAGAGGGAGTGGTACAGAAGGTAGGAGGAGGAGGAGAAGGAGGAGGAAGAGTAGGAGGAGGTGGGAAGGGAATAGAGTAGAAGGACGAAGGGAGGGGAACGATGCCGGATTAAGAAATCAACGAACGTAAAGAGAAGCCGGTGGTGTTTGGCCAACTTCCAAAATTCGTGACAACTAAAAAGATTTGTAGCAAGGAAATCTTGTTTTTTACCCTTTCGTAAACAAAACTTCACAAGACGGACACAATATACTCTGTAGTTTGTGTAGTAGAGGGGGAAAAAAAAAGAAACGTGAAATTATTAGAGATAAATTGGTAATCTGTAATAATAAATATATAATATTTTCTTTTTTTACTTTAATACAAAGAGAGCGAGAGAGAGAAAGAGAGAGAAAGGGGGTGGGGGGACGGGTGGAGAGAGAGAGACTATATTTTTATCGTATTTCGTTAAAAAATAAAATCATTTGTAAAAAAATCTTCCTATTTTGCATTGTATGCGTCTGTGTTTACATTAGATAAAAGATTTTCTATTAAAGTTATATATACCTAGCGTGTATATATATATATATATATATATATATATATATATATATATATATTTATATATCTATATATATATATATATATTATTGAATATTCATATAATATATTTCGATAGTAATATTTTATTCATTATTGTTTTGTTGCAAATGCTCTATTCGTTTTAGCACCATACTTCTATGTCCCAATTTGAACATTGGGTTTTTAGCTTATTTACTAAATCACAATTAATTTGTTACTTTCATCTTTTATAGTACCATCATTTTTTTCTTCCTCTTTTTTTTTCTTTTCATTTTTCCTTTCCTCCTTTTCTTGCTTTTCTTGGCTAAATTTAATTGATGTATAATCAATATATTCATTATTTGATTAGAAGTGTTACATCGTCGATGATTTTCAAGCTTTAAAATATCGTTATCTATAATAATAATATTATTACACATGTAATATATATTCCACAATATATTAAAAAAGCACGAATGAATAACAACAGTCTTGAAATCTCATCCCTTTACTATGCAATAATAATATGCATAGAAGGCACACTGTATATAATGGCACGCATTAGTAAGACAAAAGACCTCGAATTCCTTTCTTCTCACTTTCTCTGGGCTACAATTGTAAAAGTCTCTTAAGTCGCAAAAATATAAATCTTTATGAGGTATCGGAAGTCTCGTTGCTTCTTATTAAGCACATCGTATTTTAGCATATAAAAATTTACATTCATTATATATAATTACACTTATAATATATATATATATATATATATATATATATATATTATTTAAATGGATCATTTAGTCATTCGCATAAGCAAACAGATTATAAATGCAATATTAATAAAGATCAAAGGGGAAAGCTCCCGAACGCGACTCTCTCTTTTCTTTGTTTCTTTAAAAAAAATGATCGCAACGCATGATTAATTTTCAGCTGTGAAAATAATTATATATAAGCACGCAATTTTTTTCATTTCTCCCATATATATATATATATATATATATACATATAAATAAATATATATATATATGTGTGTGTGTATGTATATATATATATATATATATATATATTGCATCGATTTCCATATAAACATGTCCCTTTTTTAAAATTGTTCCGAAACTGTCATAATTTGACAACCGGATTGTACATGATCCATCACCTGTTCCTTAAGCCGGCAAACGTGTTCCCGCAGTTTGTGTACGACCGCGCTCAATTCGCTGTTCTCGCCCTTGAGAACTTTGACCTTGTCCTCCAGCCTGGAAATACGTTCGAGTTTGCGCCTGCGACACTTGGAAGCGGCAACGCGATTTCGTTGCCTCTTCCTTTCGAGTTTAATCCTTTCTTGATTTTCCATGTCTATCGGTGACATAGGCGGCGAGCTAGAAACGCTAGGTACCGTTTGGGGTTCGTCCTTTATTTGCATGAGACCCTGACTCACCGAGGACTCCGTTCCGATGCTTTGCACGCTACCGGGTGGCTCCAAAGTCGTGTAAGTAGCTCCGTGTAAGCTACCAGGTTCTTGGGAGCTATCCGAGTGATGTAGCTCGTTTAGGGCATCTACAAAACCACGAGCATAAAGTTCTTGAGCTTCCGTAACCGTTTTTGGAAAAAGTATTTGCGCCGTTGGCGTCGGCAAGGATGTGACGACGCCCTCGGTGTCGGCACCATTGCCATCCTGTTGTTCGATTATCAACTTCTCCAATTCCGGCGATCCCAATTTAAGCATATTCAAATCTGGGGAACTTAAAATCGGAGCAATATTAAAAGTAGTCGGTAACGGGCCCAATCTTGGTTTTTTAACTTGTAACTCTTGTCTCTGACAATTGTTTAAATCCAACGTGAGATTACGTTTACGTAAACCCATGTTATTTTCACGATTTATAACTCCGTAAGAGCCTGTCGTGTCCTCATTAAATACCTGATCCATTGTTAAATTTCGTACCATCGATAACGTGAAGAATGGTCTTTCTTTGATGGCAACTCCGAAGGTCGTCTTTTCTTATTCTCTCGCTCTTTCAAGCATATACGCGTGCTCTATCTCTCGTTGTCTTCCCTCTCTTCTCTTTTCTGTGCAGTATCTGTTTTCTCTCTCTCTCTCTCTCTCTCTCTCTCTCTCTCTCTCTCTCTCTCTTACTCTCACTTTTCCTACACGCTCGCTCGACACTTCGGTGAATCACGAATTCAAAGCGCGTCTTTCGTTCGATGTTTTTACGCCGTAAGGAAGAGAGTCTAGATCCGGTTCAAGAGAAAAATAATCCGTCTAGAGCGTTGAAAATTTTCTGAATATTAAGATTCCCTATATTCTGACGCAAGGGCTTAAGTTACATAACATTACAACGGTATCCAAAGACAAATTCCCTTTTAATCCGACTATGCATGTTGTATCATGCGTATATAATATCTTATATACTTGCTTATTATAAATATCGAATGTAATATTCATTCCAATTCCGCATACGCGCGTTATCTTCGATGTTTTCTTCGGTAGTCGCTTTACCCCCACTCTTTCATACGTCACTGTGGGGCGTGGATTGTGGATGCATCTCTCTCTCTCTCTCTCCCCCCTCTCTTTTCTTTCTTTCTCTCTCTCTCTCTCTCTCTCGCTCCCTTTTTCCTTCTTTCTTATATTTTCCTTCCCTCCGTTGACAAGCTAAAGCTGATCGAAAGAACGTAGCACAAAATAATGAGTCATTCTTAACGTGTGCAAGGGTGCAAAAGCAAATGCACGACGTTTTCAACACGTCGAAAGAAAAACGGGCAACACCTACGCGTACGCACGTGTCAGAGCTATAGTACGATCTAACCAAAAGATACGAAGCGTGTGCGCGCAACTGACACTACACAAAGTGTTATCCCCGTACCATGCTATGTCTATGGCAACTTGTGAAAACCCAACTAAAGCGACTACCTTGTATCCTATGACTCATCGCGCTATAAATAGTATCGTCGTCACCAAACAATTCTCTCATTGGTTAACGATGGCGTTAAGGCTATCGCCTGATTGGTCGAGCAAGCCGCGCTACTAGGAATTGACTCGCGCATGCGCCCTAACCAATCTTCGACGTTCACAACGGAGGGATCGTTTGAACGTCGATAAACACATTTTAGGCTACATTTCCGTCATTTTTATCTACGAACAAATTATTCCGATTGAATCTCAACCTTCGTCGTTATCATATTTTCTATATAATCCAATTTCGAGGAAAGATTTCTATCACTATTATCGTAAAAATAGCTTGTTTGATTGTTCGTTGATTTCGAAAATGTTTTTTGCAATCGTTTGTTAGAATATCGATTATATAATCGTCGTATGAAATTTTTGTAAAATTAATTTTATACGCGATAAACGATCATCCGCTATTTAAAAGTGGAATGTTTTCAGAAGTTACGGCGAACTAACGAACGTTAATGGAGCACCAAATTATGCAACTAAATGCGATAGTCCAGAATGAAAGCAAACGGAAATATAGCTTAGTTTCTACGCCGACGTTCAAACGCTCCCTCCGACGAAAGTATTCAATCGCTTTGTGCGCATGCGTCGGCCAATTCCTAGTAGCGCGGATCGACCGACCAATGGGACAAGAGGAATGACGACACTGGTATCCAATGAAATGAGAAAACGCTGACGACATCGATATTAATAGTAACGATGAGTCATGGGATAAAAGCCAGTACCTTCAGTTGGTTCTTCACAAGTAGTCGAGACGTCGCGTGATGCGGAGCGTGGCGTCAGCCGAGTGCATTACGTTTACTATCAACAAAATCCTCCTCCTATAGGCGTGACACGCGTCGTAACACGTAGGAGTTGCGTATCAGCCATCTTCTTCCTTGTTACTTCTTACGTTTGGTGTATATCTTTTTTTCTCCCTCTCTCCATTCTCTTTCTGTTCATTCGATATCACACGCAACGAGGCGTGATTCATCATTGTGTACTCCGTTTCTTCGATCGACTTTTAAGCTGTCAATCGAGCCACGAGAGAATACGCACGTATTTAATTCACGCCCAATATAGTGACGTATCGTTGGAAGAAAGGAAAAAAAAAAATTAAGAAAAAAATACGCCGCTGTAGGAGTTAGAGAGCAACGCCTACGGTTAAGGTGTCACATACGTGACTGAATTTATTGATATTGTCTGCTGCGATAATCATTCTCGTACTAGTGAAGAGTGTTATTTCCTCTGTGGATATAAGCCTAGATAAGAGATCGAGAGAGAGAGAGAGAGAGAGAGAGAGAGAGAGAGAGAAAGAGAGAGAAAGAGAAAGACAATAAAAAAAGAAAGAAAGAAAGAAAGAAAGAAAGAAAAAACAGTTTGGAGGCCGTCGTCGAATGGTTATATAATTCCGTCCTTGAGATAGGACCGACAAAAAAAGAAAAAGAAAATACAACGCGTTACAGTTAACAAGCAATAAAACCACCCACGCGACTTCTCCTGTCAGCCGGATTTGCCCTCGTCCTTGCAACGTACTATCCTAAGCAAGAGTAACCTAAACGCGTCCTGAATTTCCAATTCATCGTCAAACGTCGAACGGATCCGACGAGGGTGCGTGCCTTGACTGAAAGGCTGAAGGAGGAAAAGAGGGGAGAACGAGAAAGAGGGGGAGTAACAGAACTAACGAGCGAGTGATAGAGAGAGAGAGAGAGATAGAGAGATAGATAGAGAGAGAGAGAGAGAGAGAGAGAAAGAAAGAAAGAAAGAGAGAGAAGGGAGTGCGATTGTGTGTGCAGACCACGAGTGCGGGCGCGCACTGTATAAAAGTAGAGGAGAGGGAAGGAGGGGCGACCTTCGACTTGTCATCGGCGAAAGACTGTCTCGTGGCACCGATGGTGCGAAACTTGACAATGGATCAAACATTTTACGAGGACGCTACAAGCGTTTACGGTGTTGTAAATCGTGAAAATAATAATATGGGCCAACCGAAACGTAATTTAACATTGGATTTAAACAATTGTCAGAGACAAGGGCAACAGGCAAAAAGACCTAGATTAGGTCCTTTACCGACAACATTGAACAATGTTGCACCGATATTGAGCTCGCCGGATTTAAACATGTTAAAACTCGGATCGCCGGAATTAGAGAAATTGATAATCGAACAGCAGGATGGTAGTGGGGGTATTGTTTCATCCTTACCGACACCAACGGCACAAATATTATTTCCAAAGACGGTTACGGAAGCTCAAGAACTTTATGCTCGTGGTTTCGTAGATGCTTTAAACGAGCTACATCATTCGGATAGTTCCCAAGAACCTGGTAGCTTACACGGAGCTACTTACACGACTTTGGAACCACCCGGTAGCGTACAAAGCGTCGGCACGGAGTCCTCGGTGAGTCAGGGACTAATGCAAATAAAGGATGAACCTCAAACGGTACCTAGCGTTTCAAGCTCGCCGCCTATGTCACCGATAGACATGGAAAATCAAGAAAGGATCAAACTCGAAAGGAAGAGGCAACGAAATCGCGTTGCCGCTTCCAAGTGTCGCAGGCGCAAACTCGAACGTATTTCCAGGCTGGAGGACAAGGTCAAAGTTCTCAAAGGCGAGAACAGCGAATTGAGCGCGGTCGTACATAAACTTAAGGAACACGTTTGCCGGCTTAAGGAACAGGTGATGGATCACGTACAATCTGGCTGTCAAATTATGACGGTTTCGGGCCAGTTTTGAAATGAAAAAAATTAACGCAATTTGTTGAAGGTCTCTCCGTCGCGAAAGAAAAAAAAAAAAAAAGAAAGAAAAGTGAGGAGGAATTAATTTAATCCTTTTATTTAATAGGCAAGTTCAATCAACGACGCAAGTACAATCCTTAACGATGAGAACAAAGTTAAAACTTTCTTGAGGTTTGTTTATAATCTCACATATATTCGTTATTTTTTTTTATGAAATGCATAAAAAGATACACGAATCACAAGGATGACAGCTTTCCTTCTTTCTATCTAATTTCTTTATTCTTTCCTGTTTGCGAAACCGTGAAGATACAATATCGTTTATTATTATTATTATTATTAATATTATTATTATTTTTATTATTATTATTCTTTTTCCTTCTCTCTTTTACTCGTTTATCGATGCGCAATGACGAAAGAACGAAGGAAAAACGAGCCAAGGATTTGTGCTAAGGCTTAAAGTAATGACGCGAAGGACGTTCGAGATGCTTATATTTCGATCCTTTTGTAAAAGAAGCTACGCGTTAAGAATCGGGAATCGAAATATATATATATATATGTATGTATGTATATATATATATATGTATATATATATATGTATGTATGTATGTAAGACGGGTATATACTCGTTAAGAGTTGTTAGTGCTCGAGATGCAATATAACTGAGCGTGCACGTGGGATAATACGTCCTTGAACGAGTGAGTGCGAACAATGCTGCAAAGAGATAAAAAGAAAAAAAAGTATCTACCTCTTCTCTCAATAAAGGATATAATATAAAGAGGAATAAGCATTTACGCAGCGCTTTCGAAGTAAACAACAAACAAACAAACATATTTACTCCTTTATGAAAAATATTTTCTTTTCTTTTATCTTTAATCGACTAACGCACTTTGTTTATATTTATATATATATATATATATATATGCTTTTTCATTCAAAATTATTATTATTATTATTATTATTTTTATTATTATTAGTACTATTATTATTATTATTATTATTATTATTATTATTATTATTATATTATTATTATTATTATTATTATTATTATTATTATTATTATTATTATTATTATTATTATTATTATGTGTATGTACATTCTAAAACTCTGTATCATTCTATTATCTGCATCTAGTCTTGTTCGATGGACAACTTCAAAATGGGCGCGAAAATACAAAAAAGCAAAAAGCATCCAAAGTACATTCATAGATATATGTATATATATATATATATATATATATATATATATGTATGTATATATATATATATATATATATATATGCATATGTAGACGCAGTTAGAAAGATCAGAGTCTAATTTGATATTGGAGACAATTATTATAGATGGAAGTGAATAACAAAAATGAAAGTATTGCAGAACGAATGATTTCATTAATTTTGATCGATCATTTCTATTCCATAATGTAGGGATTAATTTTTTTTTTTTTTCAATTGAAATTTTCTTCTTTCTTCAAAATGAAATAATGCAATTTTGCGAGGCGTTACAAATCGTCTATATTTTTGCGACTTATCAGACTTTTATGAGGTTAATATAATGAAAAGGATGAGGTAGGGGAGAAAGGAAAAAAAAAAGAATGATAAAGAAAAAGATATAGAAAGAAAAAGAACAACTAAAGAAGAAATTTGTAAAGCCTTTTGTCTCTCACTAATGCGAGTCATTACAAATGGTGTGCCTTGTATGCATTAATGCGTCGCGAGAGGAGTAATGTTCAAAGATCGTCCATATATAATATGTGTGTACGTATATACATATATATATATATATATATATACGTACACATATGCTTCTTAATTTCAAAGTTTGCCTTTTTACATTGTATTTAAATCGATCAATAATATATGTAAACGTACAGTAATAAGACAAGAATTATTTTGATGCTTGGAAAAAAACGAAATGAAAAACGACGCGTAATGCCAAGCTTTCGTATTTAATGATATATATGGCGAAGATTTTTATTGACAATTATAAGTATAGACTGCAAATTGTATAGATGATGATGATAATGATGATGATGATGATGATGATGATGATGATGATGATGATGATGATGATGATGATGATGATGATGATGATGATAATGATGATCATAATGACGACCATAAGAAACTGGTGAAACAAATTTATGAAAGTTAATAATGACATGTGATTTAGTTAGTAAGTTTAAAAAAGCCACATTAGAATTTATAGCGGTATTGGTGCTTAGAAGACGATTGTCGCCGTGCAAGCACGCGTAGATATACGATTCTATATATATATATATATATATATATATGTATGTATGTATATATATATATATATATATATATATATAATATATTATAATATAACACAGTATCTATCTATATATATATATATATATATATATATATATGTATATATATAAATATATTATATATATACACATATACACTGTATATGTTCAGACAAAGCTGAAGTCTTTTTTTACGAATAATTTTATTTTTGAATGAAATACAATGAAAATAAAATTTCTTTATATTCAATTCTTAGATTTTTGAAAATTTATTGATTCCTTTTATTCCCCAAAAGGATTATATTTTTTAAGAATTTGAATTCTTTTATCGATATTTCGAATTCTTTCTTTTTTTCCTTTTTTTCTTTTTTCTTTTTTTTTCTTTTTTTCTCCTTTATTTTTTCATTTGTTACGAAATCATTCGCCAGAGGGGGCTAACCTGCGAAATATACGCGGAAATGTAACAAATTCGTGTTTTAACATTAATTGCGAATAATTTAATTTGTTTTTTTTAATTACTTAGTGAAAAATTAAATTTGAAATGCGCAAATTCATTTCTTTTTTTTTTTTCTTGTTTCATTTGTCGATGAAAAAAATAAAAACAATGCTTTACTTCATCATTATGAAGAATATTTTTTATAAGCTAATGTTACATCATTTCATTTTATATTTCGTTAATTTTTCTTATAGAATATATTTGTTCAGGTAGATTATTTTTTTTTTTACCGCATAATCTCCTTCCCATGTGCAATTTAAAATACGAAGAAGAAAGTCCAGATTTATTCATGAAGAATTTAATTATTACTGTAAGTAATCCATTCAAGTTATTATGTGATTCAAGTTATCTTTATTTACAGCCAACAAAACTTTTAACACGTCAGTCAACAGTACTCAAATTTATTACGAAAGTTATATTAGTGCCAATATAAATAAACTATAAAGTTACGATATAATATATCTAAATGAATTACTGTGCGAATTCTTGTCGTCCCTTATTATTTCGTTATCTATTATCTATCTTATATAATAGTTTTGATTTAATTATGACATCGTTCATTTCGCATTAATTATCAATAGATTGTTCGTGATAAGACACATTAGAAAATTCGTCAATTTCATCAATTTTTATTAACAATTATAATAATATAAAATAAATAATACAAATAAAGTCTTGTTTTGAAATTATTAAATAAATTTTCATCCTCATAGTATGAAATCTATAATGATGATATAAATATATATAAAGTATTTTCAAAGTTTATCATAGTTACATTTAATATTTAATCTGTGATAATGTAAAACTTTATGTTTTTATTATTATAATGTATTTTTACAAAAGAAATTATTGTTACATGTTTTTGGTAATGATTTTTTATATTATGTTTTGATAAAAAAAAAAAAAGAAAAAAAAAAAAAAAAGGATGACAAGAATCGCAAAAGTGTATAAAATAATTTGGTTTCAATGATAAATTATATTTGATAAGTCTTGTCCAATGAAAGGAAAATATCATCTACTTAAATTGATCGTTGATAGAAAAAGAAACTTAGTCAATGTTTTGAAACACTAAAAACATATAAGTTCATTATTTTACTACATAAATTATATTCATGAATAAATATAACAACATCATCAAAATAATTATGTTTCTGTCAAACAACAATTAGAATTTACTGAATTTCTAACAAACATAATTTTTAACTTATAATTTCATCAAATTTACTACAATACAATTTCTTAACCAAGTATTATTTTCAAAAGTGATTAGGTAGGAACTATTTATTGTTCCATAAATTTTTGTGAAATTGCTTAAAATATCATTATAATGATACATACATATTATAATGATACTTGAAATAACGTATAAAACATAGTACTGATCAAAATTATTAATTCTAATTTAATTCTTTTTCTTACATAAAGAATAAATGTTTATTAAATATATTATTAGTGCAGATGTTAGGTTAAAGCATACTGTGCAATATATATTTAATATCTTTAGTAAAATCTTCCTTTCTAAATCAAAGAGATCTTACATTATATATATTAATTATATAAACAATATAAATTTTTATAAAGAAAATAATTAATAATTATATTACCAAAAACATGATATCGAAATTCTAGAAATTTTAAGAAAAGATCTTTTTATTTAGCTTGTACTATTTACATTAATGTTAAAAATTTGGATGGTTGTTTAATTGGACTCAATGTTGAACAAGGAATGTATTATTTATATGAGTTTGTTTACATTATGATTCCTAAAATAAGGGAGATCTTTTTTTACAATATCTATACCACATAATATTGTATCTAGTGTGAATAAATACAATGTAGATAAAATGAGATCTCAAAGTTATAAAGTCAAACAATCTAAAAAGTGATAATTTTTGATAATTGAATTTTTACTGTATTTATCAATGAAAATATTGTGAAAAGTAATAAGATATTCTTCTAGTTTATAAAGTGGCGCCTTTAACATCAAAATACTTATTTCCTTTAATTTATTATCTATGCAAAGTGTTTAACTAAGTTGATTTTTATCAAATCACGATTAATTTGCACGATTTTGATTTCTCTTGTAATAGAAATCGATACTAATTTGCAGGTTTAGAATCTGCATATTCCTGAATATTTTAATAGTATCGTGGATTATATTTTTTCATATAATTCCATATTTAAGATATATGTACGTGAGATTATATTCACGTATTATACAATGAAATTATTGTGTGCGATACGAGATCATAAATTGTTAGTGTCAATTCAAATGGTTTCTCGTATGTAAAAAAAGCTGTCTAATCCATGCGCCCTAATCCAATCAATTTTACACATTTATAGAGTTCACCATTACGAAAACAAAACAAAACAAAAAAAAAAAAGAAAAAATAGAAAAAGAAAGAAAAATATTGCTAATTACAACTTGGTAGATCCCGATATAATTTTTTGATATAGCTCGGGTGTAACTTCGACATATTCTTTATCTGATCGGAAATACACTTTATCTTGAATCTTATTAGGATCAAATCCTTCATTTTGAAGGCCAATTTTTTTCAATTTAAATGTACTTGTCATTTCTAATTCTTTGACAATCCTTAAGAAAATTGGTCTTGCGTAGGAAGGTAAAGCTTTGTCTAAACCCTCAGCAAGTGCTTTAAAGTCTATTAAACTTTCAGGGTCTACTATTGCTGCCATTCCTGCTTTTCCTTCTACACCAGGTATCTTTAAAAATAAAATAAATAATATACAATTAAATTACTTTCATCAATTAAAAATAAATAAACGTAATAAAATATATTTCGTATATATCAAAAACATTAAACCTGTACTCCGTAAACAGTTGTATCTCTATACCCAGCAACATTACTGATAACACCTTCTACCTCAGCAGTAGCAACATTTTCACCTTTCCACCTGAAAGTGTCACCTGTTCTATCCTTGAAGTAAAAGTATCCAAATTCATCCTGTATTAGAATGTCACCTGACAAAATAGAAATATATACGTGAGTATTTTCAAATGATAGAATCAATTATAAATTTTTAACAAATTTGATTTTACCTGAAAGAAATGCTTTATCACCCTTACAGAATACATTCTCTACTACTTTCTTTCGTGATGCTTCCTTATCCAAATATCCATTAAATTCTCTCTCTACATTTCCTTGTTTTATCAATCCTATTAGCATACCTGGTTCATCTAAAGAAGAAAATATAATTTATTAGCATTCCTATAATACACATCCACACATATAGAAAATCTGAATAACTAAGTATTACATACTTATTTCAGTTCGTATGCATAATCCATCTTTACCCCTAATTGGTTCGCACGTGTCAGGATTCACACGAATAAGAGCAACTGGATGAAGAAATTTAGGTAATATTGATGGAACAAAACCAACTGCTCCAACTTGATTGTCGACATTAACTGTACGTATAAAAAATCAACGAATTATATTATTTATATATATATATATATATATATATTTAAAAGTTATGAAAATAATTTTGTATAAAATAATCATTTACCAATATTAGCATTGCCTTCGCTCGATCCATAGACTTCCGTAATTTGTTCGATTTTAAAACGATCAACGAACTCTTGCCAAATTTGTGGTCTCATACCATTTCCGACCATTAGTCTAATCGAATGGGCTTTATCTTCCGGACGTGGTGGAGCTTTTAATAAATATCGACACATTTCGCCGATATATTGTGCCAACTAAAAATAAAAAAGAATTAATATTATATGATTAATACATATAACTATATATATTATTTCATATAGTATAAACATA
This sequence comes from Vespa velutina, assembly GCF_912470025.1. NCBI lineage: Eukaryota > Metazoa > Arthropoda > Insecta > Hymenoptera > Vespidae > Vespa > Vespa velutina. Next base: position 2,217,722 of record NC_062200.1, on the reverse strand, counting down.
TCTACCATATTTATTAATTATAATTATAATACTTATTAATTATAACACTTACCGTGCATTTATACTTGATGCAATCAGTCCAATAAGCACTGACAGAAAATTTACTTCTTAAAACACTTGGAATACCTTTGGTAAGTGCACAACCTGTCCCTACTAATCCACCAGACATATGATATAATGGAATAGGATTATATAAAATATCACTATTCTTCTTCAATCCGAGCATATGATAAGTTGCCGTTATGACGAGTAGGAATCTGTTAATAAGACAATTTTTTTATTGTCTTATTTTATTTTATATGTCTTTCTTATATCAATAATTATTATTTAATATGTAATAATTATTTTCTAAAATATATAATTATTGTAATTATTTAATACGATTTATTTTGAGATAATCGATTGTGACAAGGAAGGATAACGCGAAATTTTTTTTTATTTCGTTAACCCTTTATAATAATTATTTTACTTTTTTCTTTTTTTTTTTTTTTTTTTTTTTTTTTTAAACTAAAGAAAAAACAATCGGTTATAAATTTCTTTGATATAAATAGCTTTTCAAAGCTAATATGCTGAGACTCGTGTAAAGCGACTAGATCTACATTAATCTGATTTGCAAGCAGTCGTAAGACTTCTATGACAGGATTATGAATGGTTCATTATACTTGGTACTATACCTATGATTTATGCATCATGTATGGAATGCATACAATAATATATGTAAGCTAAATTATACTTTATCTATAAGATCTAAATTATACTTTATCTATAGGATATCGTTTTAATATATTAAAAAATAAAATAATCATATTTAACATTAAGTATCATACCTTGAATTTGGTACAATAGCCACTTTGGGTAAACCAGTTGTACCACTGGTATATATATACAACAAATCATCTTTATAACCAGGTTCATTATCAACATCTGGTTGTTTTATGCTGGCATCTGCTATTAGTTTATCCAAATTTTTAATATCCCCGTTATATCCTTCGAAATTGCCACCTTGTTTATACTTGATTATTCCTTCAATAGAATCTGAAATATCTTCGATTGCTAAAACAAGAGAATATTTTTATTTTCTTTTTATTTTTTTTTTTTTATTTTTTTTTTTTTTTTTATTAATTCTTCCTTTCTCTACGAACTGGATTTAATTCCTATTCTAAAGAAGATAAAAAAAAAAAAAGAAGTTGTCATTTACCTAAAGAAAATTCCTCGGTATAAATTATGCTTTTAACTTTCGCAACGGTCAGGCAATGGCTTAAACATTGTTGACGTAAATTGGTATTAATCAAAGCTGTTATCACACCTATCTTCCCCAATCCAAGCCAAGTTGCGATATATTCCGGTCTGTTAAGCATCAAAAGTGCTACGGCATCACCTTTACCATATCCAGCTTCTTTGAAAATATTTGCTATTCGATTACTATATTTGTCAATCTGTAAAATATAGTAAGAAATGAGTCTATTGATTAGAATTTATTTTGATATGAGTTTATTTATAAGAACTTAGAATTTGAAATTTGGAACTTTCAACTTTGAACTTTTTTAATAAGTATTCATAAAAATTTTTTTATCGACATATCATATATATAAATATATATACTTACATCTTCGTTAGTCCAAGTACATCCTTCGAAAATAAAACACGGTTTATCTGGATAAAGACGTGCTCGTTCTTGGAAAATTTTCATAACCGTTGTATTATTTCTAACGAAACTTTTCAGATCTCGATTAGCATTCACATACCGATAGAGGAATCTGTAGAAAAAGAAAAAAAGAAAAAAAAAAGAAAAGAAAGAATAAATAAATAAAAAATTAAACATCGATTAAACTGGAATTTCATATGTATTTATATGAATTCTTCGTTGTTGTAAACTTTAAGTCACCTCAAAGTAACGATTTTCAATATATTTTTAATGTATATTTATAATACACATCATATATATATATATATATATATATATATATATATATATATATATATATATATGTATATATATTAAAAATATAATAAAAAATATATATTAATTATATAATAAAAGAATTATATATATATATACATGCATATATACTATAGAAAAAATTCGTCTGCTTTACGGCATTGTAAAGCGATTGAAACAGGTGTTCGTAAAATATTTACACGAAGGACAAATCCCACGGTGTAAGAGTAGGCTAAAGTAACGATGACGTTTCTGTGTAATGATTTTACTATATATGATATAAAAAGTTTTAACGTGGTGTAAAACAAATGATTCAAGAAAAAATAAAAAGGAAAAAAATAATACTGAAATTTATTATTATTTTTTACTTATCAAATTAAATGTTTTATATGTATTCGCGTAAAATATGCTGAAATATTCATTAATATTTATCGGTACGATAAGTGCACACTAATCGACTATTTCAATTTTCTCTTAAGTTAAAAGTTAGTACTTTTTAATTGTTTTTCTTTGTTCTTTTCTTTTTATTCCTTTTTTTTTTTATTCCTTTTTTTTTTATTCTTTTTCCTTTTTAAATTATCAGTACATAATATAATTTAAAAGTTCCAATAACATGATAATAATATTTTTTAAATAATTATATTAATCCTGAATTTATAAAATATATACATATATATATATCAACTATTTCGATATATAAATCAACTTTTTGTATGTATGTATGTGTATGTCTACATATAAACAAGCGGAACAATAAATTTTCTGATTAAGATATAATAAAAATTAAAAGTCATTGGGAAAAATATAAACATATATACAAGCATATATATATATATATATATATATACATACGTATATATTGTAGTTAATATAGGAAAAAAAGTACAGGTCATCGAGAATGATAGCCTTTAGCTCGTCATCCTATGTCCCATTATTTCCGATTAGTTAGGAAACTAAAAATATCGCTTTAAAGTTCACCAGATAATTTTCTCAAGTGTTTAAACATTTTCTTATTTTTCTAAATTTATTTTGCAATATTAATTTATTTTTAATGTATATATTTATATTTTATTTTATCTTATTAATTTATATATTCATATATAAATATGAAAACATATATTATATGTAATATATGTATATATATATATATATATTTATATATATATATAAATATATATATATATATATAAGAAAATTGGCTTTTATAAAGTATGCGACTTCATAGACATGTCGCATTAAAGCATGGATCGATAATATCTAAGTTGAAATGGCGAGACTGAATGTGATATTTTAGCGATAGAACTTAGGGATATTTTTTCTTTTTTTTTTTTTTTTTAATATATATATATATACACACACACATATACATATATGTATATATATATATGTATATATATATAGTTATTACCGAATCATCAAATATTAATTTTGATCTTGACATTAATCCTTAATCGTATCCTACTCAATCTTATCTCTTATAAAGGTATATTTATTAATAAAGAGAGAGAAAGAGAAAGAAGAGGGTTGTACTTACTTGATATCCCTTGGCAGTGTCTTCAAAATGACGTAGAACTTTCGATGAAACTTGCAAGTTAATGGGATAAGGGTGGCGGCCAAAAGTATTTGAGCAATTCTTCCTAAAAATCCGATCCTTGCTGTTAAGCCGGTGGCCATTAAACCGACAATAGCAAAAACAAGAAGTAACCTGATGTCCATTTTAACTGGGTCACCTTATGTGAAAAGTGTGCAGTTGTATAATCCGAAAGCTACGCTGCGCTCCCTTAAAAGCTACTGTGAATCGACGCTACTTCAACGCCACTATAAAGCGGAGGGTTGTGGCACTATTTCGTTTTTACTGAAAAATGGTCTTGCTGATATAAATATTATCAGCGCATTGTTATTACTGCCACGCTAATAGATCGAAAAAACTTATTATATATTTAATGTACATAAATATATATATATATATATATTACAATAATACTTTATTATTAATAATATATTGTAATATATAATATATTACAATAATAATTTATTATTAATAATTCGTAAATTAGATATTACATTGCGTCATACAAATCTGTTAAAAAAAATATTCTACCTAAGGGTATAACTTTGTATAACTAAGTTTATTACGATCGTAAAAAATAAATACGAGCTTTTTTTTACAATAACATTACCTAGACTATTACAAAGTCTATAGTTTTTTATTAGTTGGATATACTTTCCTGACATATCTCATTAAATTATTAATTTCTTATTAAAGTTTTGATAAACTAATACGTGTAACCAAATTTATAAATGTCAATGAGAAATTTTAACGAACTATGAAATTATCAGTGACTTATACAATTATCCTCCAATTATAGTCAATATTAATAAGTCAAGATAATTTTATAATATGTATAAATGCTCGATAATATTTCTTAAATAAGGATTATTATGAAATCAATGTTTGATAATATATATGTCATTAATTTTCAACTTAAATTTTTAAATTTATATAATGTATGATATGCATAAGTATATATTTCTATTATATTATATCTCATTTATAGATTAGAACGATGATAAAAAGAAATGATCTCTTTCTCTCTCTATCTCTTTGTAAGTTCTTATTCATATCTACTTATTTTCATATTTTCTATCTTTAATACTCGTTCTCTGATAATTTTAATATATTTTATTTAATATACATATACAGTCATTGAGAAAGGATGTGATTAAAATAAACGTATAAAAAATATTTGTAAATCAATTGCAATAAGCAATTGTTGTTTCATTTAATTAAAGTTAATAAAAAGTAGTATAATTATTGATTGCATACAGAAAATAGAAAACTTTTATTCTAAAAATTAACAAGTAAAAATAACAAGTAAAAATTTTCACCATGTTATAATATCCCATACATATACTTTACACCATATGAATATTACCTTCCTCTCTATATCTCTCATGAAACATCTTATATAGATAAATATTTTTTAATATTAAAAAAAAAAAAAAAAAAAAAAAAAGGAAAGAAAAAAAACAGAAACATAGGAAACTACAATTGTTACGAAAAGCTATTAGTATACCGGGATGTCGGGCAAATTATATTTCTTAATTTAAATTAAATTGCTATGTACAAACATAAATAGACGAAGGTATATCTCTATACACATATATAAGGAGGTCCAAAATAATTGGTAATAACTTTAAAACTTGTAACTTCATGTATTATCAACGAATTTTAATTATTATTATTATAATTATTATTATTGTTTTTTTTCTATTTTTTTATTAATTAATAATTAAAATTCGTTGACAATTTATGAAATTACAAGCTTTGAAGTTATTGACCTTTTATTTTGGACTACCCTGTATATCCACATATAGATTATTATAACATAATATAATGGTGTACGTTGTGAAAACGTTCATATGACAAGCAATTTTATCTTTGTCATTCTATTCATTATTCATTTATGTAATATGAACATATCTCGATTATGTTAATTATTAATATGAATAAATGATTATTAATTGAGAAGAAAATTATTGGATTGATCATTTATAATCAATTAATTCATTCAAATGGATAAAAAGTGTCATATGAATTAAATTCTCTGCTTTAACATTATCTAATTCAATTTACTTTCTAAATAAATTTTGGAAATTTGTAAAATATATACATACATACATACATATATATATATATATATATATATATATATATATATATATATATAAAAATGAAACGAGTAGTTTGACGTTCTCCATTTATGCGGTAAATAGTAAAAATTTAGCAAAGTCAAATCGATTTATCATAGTATATATAAGCAATAAAGAGCATTATATATATAAAATATGACATAATACATTTTTCTGATTTCATTCCAAGATGTCATCTTCTCAATATCATTTATTCTCGATTTTCCTTGATATCATTTATTGGAACAATTTTATAATTTAATTTTTCCTCCTTGAATTTCATCGAATATTTCTTTCGTTAACACCTGATATCCCAATTTGGGATCAAAGTAATATAATTTGTCTTGTATTCTTTTAGGATCGAAGCCTTCTTCTTGTAAATCCCTTTTCTTCAATTTAAATGTACCTACAAAAAAAAAAAAAAAAAAAAAAAAGAGAAGATCAGAAATTACTCTATCAAGAAATTAATATATTAATTATTAATATAATTAATTAATTATTATATTTGAATAATTTATATTATTTATCATTTACTTGTGAGATCAACTTTCGATAATATTCGAAGAAATTGAGGCCTAGCATAAAACGGTAATTGATCTTTAATATCGGATGATAATTGTTTTAGATTCAACGTGTTTGTTTCGTCACAAATAGCTGCCATACCAGCTCGTCCTTCTGCACCATGAACCTATATAATGATAGCAATTATAAGTTTGTTTTTATTATCTCGTAAAAAAAAAAAGAAAAAATATGTATGCATATAGATATACGAATCAGTGATTATGAAAGTAATTATATATTTTTTGTTTAGAGATATTTTTTAAAATTTGAATTTGTATTATTCAAAAATTATTTTTCGACAATAATAAATAAAAAAAAAATAAATAAATAAATAAATATATATTCATTCTTGAGAAAAATAATTCTCTTATATAACTATAAAATCTTAAGAATGAATAGCCTGATACAAGAGATAAATTTGTATAATTCCTATCTTTCATAATCATCGGAAAATATGTACATGTATGTATAAATAATTATATTTTTTTTTTAGAATTACCTCAACACCATAAATTATACAATCTTTATAATTTATAAAATTACTAATTATGGCTTCGACTTCGGACGTTGAAACATTTTCTCCTTTCCATCTAAACGTATCACCGGTTCTATCTTTGAAATAAAGATATCCCAATTCGTCTGCTACAAGAATATCACCTGAAATAAAATATTTTCTTTAGAATCAAACAAGAACATAATTAAGATATTAATTTTTTTATGATATATATATATATAAATATATATTTATACCAGATATAAAAGCAGAATCGCCTTTAGTGAAAACATCGCGTACGATTTTCCTGTCCGATGCTTTTTTATCCACGTATCCCAAAAATGCTCGTGTCGGGTTATTCGATATAATTTTTCCAATGAAAACACCAGGTTCGTCTAAATGAACAAAGAAAATAAAATAAAATAAAATAAAATAGGATAAAATAAAATAAAAACCTAAAAGAAAACAATACAACAACCGTTTGAAAAGCAGTTAATCCAAATAATCCACTTTATTCGCCACGATAATTTCTAAAATTCAAAATTATACAAAATGTAATAGCATTCGATCGATTATTTTTTATAAAATTTAACTTACTTGGACCACAAACTTGACACAATCCTTTGGCATTTCTTATTGGTTCACCTTCAGCATTTACTTTAATAATAGATATTGGATATATCGATGTAATAATTCGTGATATGAATCCAATAGCTCCAACAGTATTATCGATGTTTACTGAAAGAAATATATAAAATTATTTTTTTTTTATCTAATGATTAACAAAACTTCTTATTTTTCAAGTGACTTATTACTCGCAATCAAAAATAAATCTGTCACGTATTTATATAATCTTTTTTCCTTTTTTTTAATTTGATTTTCTCTTACCGATATTCGCATTACCCTCAGTAGCACCATAAAATTCAATGACCTGAGGTATATTAAAACGTGCTATAAATTGATGCCATATTTGTGGTCTAAGTCCATTACCAAAAATCATTCGAAGATTGTGTTGTTTGTCTTCAGATTTTACTGGTACTGCTAAAATGTAACGACACATTTCTCCTATATATTGTGCGATCTATAAAAAAAAAAGAAAAAAAAAAAAAAAAAAAAAAAAAAAAAGAAAAGAAAAAAAATGGATAATTTTTCACTATATTCATTATATTTCTTTCTAGGGATATACCGATTAAAAGATTTACTAATCATTAAAGAATTATTATATTACCGTGCATTTGTACTTAACGCAATCGTTGAAATAAGCACTAGCAGAAAATTTTTTTCTAATCACAGTCGTATTTCCATGTAATAACGCTTGACCTATTGACATAATACCACCTGCTGTATGATACAAAGGTAATGGCGTATATAATATATCGGAAGATCTCATTTTAGCTATGATATTAATTCCACTAGCGATGAATATAAATCTATATAAAAAAAAAAAAAAAAAAAAAAAAAAAAAAAAAAAAAAAAAAAAAAAAAAAAAAAAAAAAAAGAAAGAAAGAAAGAAAAAAAAAAGAAAGAATAAATGATTTAATCATCAAATGGGGAATTGTTCCTTATCGATCGTCTCATTTTTTTCTCACCTTGAATTAGTTATTACAGCAGCCTTTGGAAGACCAGTAGTTCCACTGGTATAAATATATAATAAATTATCGTGATAACAACTTTTGTCCTGTGGTATTGGTGACACTGTAGAAACCTCTGATAAAATATTTGTCAAGTTTTTTGCCTTTAAATGTTGCGTAGATTCTGGAGTTGTCTCATTTCCATATTTGTAGAGTGCTATATTTGCATTGAGTGTACTAGCAATATCCGCGATGACTACATTTGTATGAATTATAAATATGCATTATTGATTTCTTTTAATAAAATTCTTTATAGAAATATATATATATATACCTTCGACAAAGTCAGAACTATAGATCAATGCTTGACATTTAGCAATGTCGATGCTATGTAATAATGATGATTTACGAAGATTAATATTGATCAATGACGTTATTATGCCTATTTTACTTAAACCAAGCCAAATTCCAACAAAATCTGGTCGATTTTCCATTAATAATGCTACCACATCTCCTTTTTTATATCCATGATTTTTAAACGTCGTTGCAACTTTATTACTGAAATCTTCAATCTGTAAATATAAAAATGAAAGGGCAAATTAAAATAAATATAAAATCGAATATATATATATATATAAAAATTAATCGATTATTAGCATACTTGCTGGAACGTCCATTCTTGATCTTCGAATATGATGCACGTTTTATTAGGATGCCGTGCAACGTGTTGCCGAAATATATCGGCAACGCTTTTATTTTTTCTTTCATGGCCACGAATCAACCAAAGAAGTTTAATGTATCTTAGCAAACCTCTGCAAAGGTAAAAAAAGAGTCAAGAAAAAAAAAAAAAAAAAAAAAAAAAAAAAAAAAAAGAAAAAAAGAAAAAAGAGAACTAATTAATACATAAGAAATATAAAGGCTAAAAAATTCTGTATTAACTCAATGACGTACGAACAATAACGCATGTGAATCATCATTAACTTTATAATCACCAATCATTTATTCTTTAATCATAATTTACAAACATTAAGAAAGTGAAAAAATTGTTTGTTGAAACGACTGAAAGAAAAAAAAATAGGGAGATCAAAGAGCTACGAGGAAAATGCTGTAAAAAAAATGGAATAATATTTCCTTTCTAATGTAATAATATTGAATCCCGGTAATAATATTGAAAAAAAAAAAAAAAAAAAAAAAAAAAAAAAAAAAAAAAAAAGAAAAAAAAAGAAAAAAAAAACTTATCGTTCGATCGAATTCAATACTGTTCGATTGCAAAACGAATTCTCACATTTCCAACATTTTCCATTCGTACATCTCGAACTCATTGCTAAACGTAAATGATATTGGTATTACGTGATAGAATGAGTATACAAGATTCTAACAATGTCATTATATCAATTATGAATAATGAAAATGAAAATTATCAGTTAATATATACTATATATATATATATATATATATAAATAAATAAATATGATTATTCGAAATTGAATAATGAAACTTTTGTAAATCATAAAACCGTTATGTTGACCGATCAGAGAAAGCCGGCTGCCTAACGGTATTTCAAGTTATAAGATAGAAGAGAAGAGATTTTCATATAGTTAAAGAAAAATAATATATAGAACTGTTATTGGAAAAGGAGGGGTGGGGGGTAATAAAAGAAAGATAATAAATATTTTTCAAATGATACTTATCAAATGTATATATGCATTTATTATACGTATTGAAATTATGTAATAAGAGTATGAGAACAGATTCATTATATATATATATATATGTATATATATTCTATATATATATATATATATATTCTCTGTACACAAAGTGGGTCAAAAGTTTTTAAATGTTTTTAAAAAATTTGATTATTCTTTCCTCACATTTTTAAATTTAATATCTTCTTTTCTTTTACTTTTTATTATTATTATTTTTTTGTTGTTGTTGTTGTTGTTATTTTTTTTTATTTTCTTCAGATAGAAAAAATTATAATTAGTTGGTTAATTATTACAATTATAAAAGGTTTACTTAAAAAAAAAAAAGAGAAAAAGAAAAAAAAAAAAAAAGAAAAAAACCGGGAAAAAAAAGAGAAAGAAAAAAAAAAGTAATTAGTTTTTAAAATCATCCAAGTATTGTTGACCTATCTAAACGCACATGCATATAAAGAATATTTTTTATTTACTTACTTGACATCACGTGGTAATGTACGAAAGGCAATATAAAACCATCTTAGACGACCACCAGCAACAAAGTACGCAACGATCACAACAACAAAAAGTTGTAGAAGAAACATGTGGCCGATGTAAAATGTTAAGAAGGCCAACGAAACTGCGATAAATGTTATTAACAGCATGACTAGCATTAATTGACGAAGAAAACGGCCAATTGTTTGACAACGTGTTGGTGGTAATGAGTTTCTACATCCACCAAGTATATTTCCTACAGTCTGCGTACTACCAGATAACGTTGTTACATCTACCGGTTTTTCTTCTTCTTTTCCCTCTTCAAGATTGACTACTACTTCGTTCGTACTCCGGACTTGCGACACCGATGCCGTTGTCGTCATCGACGTTGCCTGTAATCGGTTCAATGATTCCCCTACTCTTGTATGGATTTTGCCCCTCTCTACGTCCTGCAATATGAGAAAAGTATTTTCCTTTCCTTTTTCTTTTCCCCCCTCCTCATTCTCCTCGTTCACTTCTTTTATTTTTTTTCTTTTTTTCCTTTTCTTTTCCTTTCTTTAATATTATCTTTTATTTTTCCTCCATTATATAGTTATACACATATATTGACTAATGATCGATTCTCTTTAACAATTATTATTGAAACAATTAAATTATATATATTGTGATTTGATGCTTTTAAATTCTTGACAATTTTTTATTGTTAGTTTTGTATTTTTCTTTCTTTTCTTTTTTTTTTTGTTTTTTTTTGTTTTTTTTTTGTTTTTTTTTCTTCCTGTTCTTCATAGACTCGTCATGTGATTGCAAAAGGACGACAGAATTTTTTTTATTAATCATATTAACCCGTTTTTATTTTATTATTATTTCCTACTTTTATTTTTCTTTTCTGTTTTTTTTTTTTTTTTTTTTTTTTTTCTAATATACATATTTTTCATTCTTTTTACTAGCTTTTTTCTTTGTCCCTTTTTCTTTTATGTATGTATTTGTAAATATAATTATATAGTAACTGCATTGATACTACTTGTTATGTTTTATTTTTTGTTTCTCCAATTCTTATTATCTTTTGCGTGTTTTCTTATATGAATATAGCAATAACATATATTTTTTTTTTTAACTATTTTTATCTTTATTATATTGCCATTTGCATATTATTAAATTTCATGTATATAAATATGCAGTTATATCTTAAAAATAACGTTATGTATTTTTATTGCATCTCATTAATACACAATATACTGAAATATATAAAGATGATTGATATATTTTGTATATGAATAATCTGCACGGTCGTTGGTTGAAGAAACATGAAATTGTAGAGAGAGAGAGAGAGAGAGAGAGAGAGAGAGAGAGAGAGAGAGAGAGAGAGAGAGAGAAAAAAAGAGAGAAACTAAGTGAAAGTTAAAACGACAGAAATACGTTACGAGTTACTTTGCCAAAGTGCTTCGTCATTATTGATAATTCTTTAATTTTTTATTGTTTCTTATCAAATGTAACATTTCAGATAATGAAAAAAATATTGAATAATTTTAAATGTTTAATCATGCTAGAAAATTCCAGGTAGTACGGTCAGAAATATTACATATGTAAAGATATGATAATTTTCATAGAAGATACACGTCAGCTAGCATTAAATTGTGATGCTGTTTCGTGATTAATCAATCAAAGCTTATTTATAGCTGTTAAGCAAATTATCAAAAGACGATATCTACATTATTCATGTCACATATAATGTATATACATATATATATATATATATATATACATATACATACATATATATATATATATATATAAATATAGTTATATTATATATAATATATCCATTCACCAATATATGATTAATAATTAATCTTAAATTCATTTTTTAAAGACTATTATTTGACAATAATATTTCTAATTTGATATTGCGTGTATGAGCCTGAAATAAGAGAATAAAATAAACGTTCTCGTTTAATACGTACGTGCACGTACCTATAATTATCAAAATGATCATTTATATCAGGTCGATAGTGTTAAAATGACAGCTTTAACGAACACGATATCTATCGTTTCATACACGTCGCATCATTGTAGTTCTTTATCATGATTTTTGATTGTGAATATTCGCATCATTAACGGTTGTCCTCAACTACTAGCAGTTGTGTTTATGTAACAGGACATAGCTCATTTACTCATTCTTACAGTTCGTTTGTTCGTTGATTCGCGTTCGTTCTTTATTCTTACGTATTTATTCTTACGTATATTCTTATAATTTTCTTTCTATTTCTTTTTTCCTCCTTTTCCATTTTTATTTTCTACCATTACATATATATGTATATATACGTATAATACATATATATATATATATATATATATATATATATATATATGGCAATAGAAAAAAAAGTATGCGTTGAAAATTGTCGATACTGTTTTCCATAAATTATAGTGCTCAACTGTAATTTAAAGTAATTACATCATAATTAAATTCTAGCATATGAACTATGAGAAACTTTATCTTCTAACATTTTTTTATCAAAGATTTAATATAAATATGAATGACGAATGTTGACTGTCTAGTTTTACAATTCTCTTCTTGATTTATAAAATATTTCTATGACAATATTCATACTATATCGACATTATATAATTTTAATGGAAAACTATATGATGAAAGAATAACATTGAACATAGAGTGAAATAATATAGATGACAAAGAAAAAAAATAATAAATCAATAATTATTAAAGTTTTATTTAACGATAAATAACAATATACTAATGAAAGAAGATCGTACGAGCAAATAATTCTCAATTAACATAATTAATATGAAATAATAATAGTTAACATAAAATTGTCAAATTGTTTAATACAAAATAATTATAAAAAAAAAATATTAATAACTTGATACACATATACATGTATATATATACACATATATATATATATATATATATATATATGTATGAGAAAAAACGTTGTATATTTGTTTACTTACTTAATACTACAAACTTGTTATGTAAATAAAGTAAACATAAAGTTAACCTAATTATGATTGATGAACACAAGCAAGCGTCAGGTAAAGCACAATATAATTATCACAGAAAAAAGTATGACCTCATTTCACAAACAACTATATCTGTACAGTTAAATTTGTGCCATTAAACTAAGTAACACATTTACAAATTATGGTATCGTTTATCAATTGTAAAATAAAAAAAAGTACGCTATCTCAGTAGATGCTGAAATTTTGATAACGAAATCTTAGTTTCGTCAATATACCACCAGATGGTGCGAGGATGCTAGTCTAATCATAAAAAAAAAAAAAAAAAAAAAAAAAAAAAAGGAAAAAAAAAGAATAAATATATAATTAAAATAATAATAATATTTATGATATAATCCCTCAATTAACATATTAACATATATAGAAATAATAATGTTGAAAAAAAAAAAAAGATAAAAAATTCAAATACGTTTTATATTATAAAGTTATATGAATAATTATTATAGTCGCTACTTGGCAAATAATAGGTCGAGAAAGTAAACATGAATAGGTCTAGAAACTCTCCTTTTATCCGCTTTCATCTCTTTCAGGAGTAAACTGAAGTTAGAAAATCTCTTCGACACTATGTTGTCCTCCTTGTTAATTGGAGAATACACTTGCTTTCTTTTTTCCTTTCTCTAACGGATTATAACGCATCATATCCGTTTTCTAATGATATGTGAAGTACACAAAGTACAATATAACAACAAAATTTTATAAATCATTATTAAAAAAAATATATATATATGAACATATATCTTTTTTTTTCGAAACTTAAAGAAAAATACGTAAATTTTCTTTACTCTTTATCGCATTATTATTTCAAAAAAAAATTTTACATCAGATTATTTATTTATTTTTATTGTATGCAAGAGATCTAAATTATATAAATGATGCCGTTAATGATACGAAATTATTAATTAGACGATACGAATGATTAATCTAGTGGTTAAATTAATTTATATATGTTAATTTTGTAATGTTAAAAATCAGAATTTTTAATGTAACATAATATTTCCCGAAATTTTCGTAGGTTAATTTTTTCCTTTTTCTGACTTTAATTAGCTCAATTTTGTGACTTTACAGCCCAGTTTTACGATTTACGATCTAAACAAAAAAAAAAAAAATTAGCTTTAAAAATCTCGAAATATGATAAATGATTTTTAATATCATTTGTAGAAACTTTTTGGTCTACATCATCATGTGTGTATAACAAGATCTTTTAAATTTGAACGCAATAAACGATATCGATAATAAAAAATGTTAATTCTTTTTGTTTCCATTTTTTTGTTTTGTTTTGTTTTGTTTAATACGTAATCGTAATAAAAATTCCATGATTAATATATTTCCCCAATACTTACGCGATTTTTATCATCGATCATGTTCAATACAACGCTATTCCCATTTTCAACGTTATTGACGGACATCTTGAAAATTATATATGAAAAAATGAATCCTCTTGAAGAATAAAAAGAAGAAGAACAAACACTAACTAATAAAAATAAAAAATAAAAAAAAAAAAAATTGATCTAAAGCAAGCTCGTTTGATAAATGATGATGTTATAAATCACCTCGCATTGCACAATAAATTCCTTCACTTTTGATATTTTTTCACAAAATAAACTTAGGAATTGAAATACTGTTTTAGGATTTAAAAGTTTTCATTTGAAATTAAAATCAATGAATAAACACAATGAGGTATTACGAACGTTTTTCGATTCGAATAAATTATTCCATTGTCCTTTTGCACTCACGTACGATATTAATAGACATGTATAATTCTTTTTTAACAGTTATTAAGTTTCTATGATATATTGTTATTGTTATTATTATTACTATTACTATTACTATTATTATTATTATTATTATTATTATTATTATTATTATTGTTATTATTATTATTATTATTACTTTATGTTCCTATGTAGAAAGTTTAGAGAAAACGTAAAGAGAAAATAAAAATGCGAGAAAAAAAGAGAAAAAAGAAAAATATATAAATAAATATACGCAAAAGGAGATATAACTGATAAAAAACGATTTACTAAATAAAAAGAACCGATATATGTATACGAAGATACGTGTATCGACTGTAAATCGTCTACGAGTAAACTAAAGAGAAAGAGTTTCCTACATCGACCTACCTCAGCTGAGTATATACAACAGTTCTCCCTCCTTCATTCTATGATCGTGGCATAAATACTCTCAAAAACCTGTATACGTTTCAATCATTTTTTATAGTCATTCAACTTAACGAACTGAAGCCAATAAAAAAAAAAAAAAAAAAAAAAAAAAAGAAAAAATACATAAATATTTATCTTCCATAAATATATATTATATTTATATGTAGATAAATGTATTTGTTTATAAATGTATTATAAACAAATTAATTAAAAAGATTATACGTGAATGTATATATATGTATACATTAATATGTATGTATGTATATATGTATACATTAATATGTATGTACACATGCGCGTGTATGCGTTTGTGTGTGCGTGTGTGTGTGTATACGGACGAAAGTACCGAAAAAAAAAAAAAAAAAATCTTGCATATATTTGAATTCTTCGGTGTCATTAGGTCACCTTTTTCTTATCTCATCGTTATGCGAGAAAAAAAGGAAATGAAGATTTGAGTTATTTGTTAAATTATTCATTATACAGATATTATTAATTATACGGAAAATTTAAATAAAACTTTGAAAGTATTATTAAATTTATAATATATTTGATTTTTGGATAAATATCATCATCGTTTCTTGATATAAATGTAAAAGAATTTTTTATGAATTATAAATATTTCATTTCCTTTTAATAAAATTGAAATATGAACATATTTTTATTATTCATCTATAATTGTATACCTAAGAATCTTATTTTCATTAATTCCTTGCCATACGATTCAATTTTTTTATATCGCATGCCACAAATGATAACAATGTCACACGTCGGGCCATTCACAGGTTTGCCTGAACGTTCTTCATTCACGTTTTATTTACATTTGACACAATCACCTCACTACGTCTCTGATAGGTCTTGTTGATGTTTGGCCCGATCGGCATATCATGTCTCTGACACGACATTGTAAGTTATGTAGTTAAAAATAAATTGTAACGTGTAAAAGTGCACATATCTTATATTAAGATTGTTCAAATTTTGATCAACAAAAAATTTGTCATTCTTATGTTGATTAATTAGAAAAATTTGTTAATCAATATCTTTAATAGATAAAAAAGAAAAGAAAAAAAAAAAAAAGGAAGAACAAGCTGTTGTGTTTTGATTGGTATAAAATGTATTTATATGATTTTTCTTTTCTTTTATACAAAAATCATAAAAACATTTTGAAAATTTTATATTTATATATATATATATTTTCATCTTATTTATGTATATGGATTTTCTTATTTTTATATAGAAATTAAATTATTGTCTAATTAATATCATTATTCGACTAAATATCCTGTTAAAATATAACCACCTGTATCGCTCGTTAAAATATCTGGATGTGTCCTATCTGGTAATATCTGATATGAACGTAAGAAATTTGAAAACAGTCTTAAATTCACTACATTTTGTGTTTGTTTAAGAGCTATGTACGTTTCCTGTAATGGTTCTCTATAAGCATGAAAAATTACAAATGGTCTAGATGCACCAAGAAAAGGCAACAAAGATTTGACGATGTTTAAAGGATGTTCTTTGGCCACAATAACTAAACCTCGAGCTTTAGAACCTTTCAAAAGATCCAATGCATATTGCGTTTCTATTAACCATTTTGGTTTTTTAATAGGTTCTGTTTCAATGGGATCATCTAATTTGCGTTTTAAAGTTTTTCTTGTTTCTACTTTTTCTTCTTCACTTACATCACTCATAAGTTTAGATTCATTTGTATCATTAACATTTTGCAAAATTAAATTTTTATCCACTTCAATTGTATCCATATTGAGCATTCCATTGCTTGTAGTTTCAGTCTTATCAATATCTATAGCTTGACCAACTTTTGATACTTCTGTGTTATCTTCTACTTTAATTTCTTGTTCACAATCGTTATTACTATTTAATGATATTTCATTATTTTCAGATTGAGAAGTAGTAGGAGTAGATACTGTTCTACAAAGAGATATATCACTTAATAATGATGATTCCCCTTGATAATGTAATCTTAAAAAGCTATAAATATTAACTGTTATGTGTCTTTCAATCTGTTCCTTAGGAAAATTCATAGCTTGAATAATAGCTAACTGAGGTATATTTCCAGGATGCATATTTATTAATAATCCTGTAGTATTTGCACCAATTCTATGCAATATGGCAGCTCCAGGTAATCCTTGTGAACCACTGTCATATAATAAATATAATCCATCCGATTGAACATCGCTATATGATAACAATTGAGAAAGAGCATCCATTCTTAATCCTCCTACACGTGTATGATCTTGTCTAAAGTATACTTCGTGTAATGATACTATAGTAGGTTTACATACTATTAAATAACGAAAGTATTTTTGTTCTTTCTTCTTTATATATTTTTCTTGAGAGTATTCTGTTTTTACAGAGAAAGATTTACTATTTTCTATAAGAGTACCAACTATCTCCTTTCCAGACTTTCCAGATTCTTGAAGTTGCAAAATTTCTTCTTTCGACAATTTTTGAGAATTACCATCATTGATGATACAACGATTGTCTAAACCACTCGATACGGTGTTCTTTAAATCATTCCAAGATTCTGCCTCTTTTATAGTCTTCAATGTATAAGATCTTTTATTATTTTTCGATGGGACCATTTCAAAAGTTGTCCAATAAGGTTTACCAATTATTTCTTGCATATCTACTTCATCCTTTCCTAACATTAATATTCCATTTAATGACACCTTATATACTTTAGTGTACTTTTGTTTTTTCACTATCACATAATTTCCAGCTTTAATTACATCCTCGTTTTCACCCATACTTTATATTTTCTTTTTATTTTACAAAATTAATCTCTTTAATACCAATGTTTCTAAGTGTAACGACTCGTCAATTTTAGGTTAAACAGTATTAAATATGCGGTCATATAAAGTGAGTTAAATGGCACATGTAACTGATACTACATTACCACCTTGTGATATTATTTATAATGTAAATATAATTTATACTTTTATTCAAATCAATTAATTAATTGTAAAAAAAGGAAAAAGTAACCGCGTTTTTAACAACAATTGAATGATTAATATTCATTTATGTATTATAAAATATTATAATTTACTTTTATATTTTATGAAAAGATAAAATACAATAGTAAAAATAATCAATGGAATATTTATATGTTATAACAAAATTGGCGAGATAATTATTTTACGACAAATATCTATATTCTCTCTTTTAAAAAATATTTTTGTTAAAATGTGTAATAGTACGCAACATTTTCACTGCTAGAGTCATCAGAATGAAAAGCTAACCTATATTTATTCTGTAGATAGTAAGTATTTGGTAAATTTTCTCTTTGCGAATATAACGTTCTCATGTGTCGTTATTAATAATTTAAAAAGAAACAAAAAAATAATATAAATATTGTTTACGATGAACGTTATTAGTTCGTAAATTGTTTTATATCATATTAAAAACTAAAAAAATTATTTTTTTGCAGCAAATATAAAGGATGGTTATTTGTACTGAATTTCAAGCAATTGTACTTGCTGGCGGAAAGGGTTCTCGTATGACAGAACTCACAGCTGGTCAACCAAAATGTTTATTACCTATTGGAAATAAACCAATGATTTGGTTTTCTCTACAGCTACTTGAACGTAGTGGATTTAAGGAATGTATTATAATAGTATCAGAATCAGCGAAGAATGATGTATCGTTGTTGTTGGATAAATTAGATTTAAAAATTAAAATGGAAATTATAGGAATACAAGGTGCAGAAGATCTTGGTACCGCAGATTCCATTAGACTTATTCATGAAAAAATTCACACAGATTTTTTAGTATTATCGTGTGATTTGATAACAGATATTGATATCTCTGAAACATTAAATCTATATAGAAAACATAATGCGAGTATTACAGCATTAATGTTACCAATGTTCAAAATATCAGATGAATTTGTTACTCCAGGACCTAAAAATAAACAAAAACCAGAAACAGATCTAATGGGAATAGACAATGAGACTGGACGTTTAGTATTTTTGGCGTCGGCTTCAGATTTCGAAGAAACAATAAATATATCACAAAAAATTCTCAAGAAACATACCAATTTTACTATGTATTCTAAACTGATGGATGCACATGTGTATATTATTAATAAGTGGGTTTTAGATTTTCTAGTATTTAATAAGTAAGTAATTATATAAATAAAAAAATAGAGAGTAAATACTTTAATCGAATAAATATATTTATGTATTTTATTTTTTAGAAACATTAGTACATTGAAAGGTGAACTTCTTCCATATATAGTTACTAAGCAATTATCAAAACCACCTAAGCAATGTCCAGAAGACAAAAATACTTCCATGGTACAGGTAAATTTGAAAGAAGATATATTCCGTTTTGCAGTTGCAAAACCATTAGACGAGTTAATAAGAAGAATGTCTGCATTTAATGACCACAGTACTGATTTACAAGAAGCTTATCATGATGATATAATTAGATGTTATGCTCACATTATGAATAATGGGTTTGGATTAAGAGCTAACACTATACAAATGTATCATTTTGCAAATTTTAAGGTACATATAATAATATACAATTTTATATATGTATATTAATTTTATAAAGATGAAATGAAAAGTATTAATATATATTATTACAGATATCGGATTGGTCGTCTAGTATTATAAAATCTGATCTATTCCTGAATACATCATCATCTGCTACTGTTAAAAGTACACAAGTTCAAAATTGTAGTATAGATGAAAATGCATTTATTGATGAAAAGACATCCCTGAAAGTTAGTCACATTGGTCCTAACACAATTGTTGAAACGAAAACCAGAATTTTAAATAGTGTTATAATGGGCAATGTAACTATAAAACAAAGGCAAGATATTTTTATGATACAAAAGGTATATAAGAATACAAAAGAATACACTAAAATATATCTGTACAAATTTGTAGATGCGCAATACACAACAGTATTTTATGCAATGGATCTATCATCGAAGAAGGTACCGAATTAAAAAATTGTATAGTTGGAGCTCAACATGTTGTAACATCTAACAGTCAACATTCTCGAGAAGTATTAACTGAAGCTGACAGATTAATAGAGATTTAATTATTCACTAATAATTTATTATTCGAAGTATGTATGACTTAAGTGACAGGTATGGATCATGCGTTTATTGTATCGGTGTATAAACTTGTGTCAATTAGAAAAAATTTAAAGAAATTATCTTTGAATTTAATTATATCTTATTCATTTACCTGTAGAAGTATTACGTAAAGTGTTAGTACATATAGTTTAATCATAATTAGATTGAAGGGATTTAGAAAATATATTAAAATATGCAGCTATTCGCTCGGTAGTACTTGCGTTTCGTGATTTATCATTAGATTTTAATACATAGCAAATACTATCGACCCAGGTCTCACCACGTGGAGGTTGCTGCATGTGGAGACCCACGGACTGACGGTGATTCTAATTTACTCTAAAATCCGCGTTCCGCGATACCGATCCCTTATGCCTTCCGCCGCTTAGGATATCTAGGGCGACTTAGCTAACAGGAGGTATATAGCCTTAGCTACAGGGACCCCACTTACAGAGAGCTTTACCGTTCGACTTCCTCGGCTCAGGCATAACGGATTATTATGCACATCTGAATTTGTGCTTCCGAATTTCGAACAATCAAAGCGCATTAATCGCGTTCGCGACACTCACGTGTTTTATAATTACGTAGATTCTACTGTTCTATCCAAATTCGCGAAGTAATCTAATAGAAATGTTAAAAAAATAAAACGAAGTCCCCGGTAGGATCTTCAATCGCGAACGCGAACATTTACGTGTGTGTTAAAATAACGGTGACTCTAAGTTGAAATCCGAAGTGACATGAGTTAACCGGGATTATGACTCTCGATGATATTTGATCGAGGGATTTTCCCCCGCTTACAAATAACATGATCGTCATAATATCGATCAGCTACATGTACTGCACTACTAGGTGACACCTTTCGCGCACCCCAAATTTCAACACTAAACGGAAGTCCATGATAGGACTTTTAATCGCGCCCGGACACCCACGCAAGTGTTCGGAAAACGGTGACTCTACTCTAAATAAACTAATCGAATATTCGAGCAAACAAAACGAAGTCCCCGGTAGGACTTTTAATCGCGCACGCGAACACTCACGTGAGTGTTAGAATAACGGTGACTCTAAGTTGAAATCCAAAGTGACATAAGTTAACCGGTATTTTGACTTTCGATGTTATTTGGTCGAGGGATTTTCCCCCGCTTACAAATAAGAGGATCGTCATTACATCGGCTAACTACATGTACAGCACTACAAGGCAAGCCGTTCGCGCACCCCGAATTTCAACACTAAACGGAAGTCCATGGTAGGACTTTTAATCGCGCCCGGACACCCACGCAAGTGTTCGGAAAACGGTGACTCTACTCTAAAAAAACGCGTTCGCGAGATAATCTAATCGAATATTCGAGCAAATATAAACGAAGTCCCCGGTAGAACTTTTAAGTCGCGCCCGCGTTCATTCACGTGAGTATTAGAAAAACGGTGACTCTACTCTAAATTCGCGTTTTCGATACGAACAATCAAACGAAGTTTAATCGCGCCCGAGAACACCCACGCTTGTGCACGCCGACACGCGCGCCAGTGTTCTTCCTATCCTTCCCGTATTCGCGCGTAAAAATCGATGATGAAGAATCGGTGATCCAGACCGGAGAAAACGAAGAAACGGAGAAAATATGAAATAGAAAAGAAAAGATAGACGAGACCCTCGCGCACATCACAATATTGCTCGATGATCCCTCGATGATCCCTGAAAAATAAAAACAGAAAGAGATAAAATATGAGATATAAAAGAGATCTAGAGAAAGAAAAGCAATCAATAAAAGCAATAACAGCCAGCATAGAAGCCCATACGCATTGATTTTTAATCGCGAGTGTTAGAAAAACGGTAACTGAACTCCAAAAATCGCATTCGCGCGATAAATCGAATTTACTTACATATAAAAAGTCCCCCATAAGACTTTTATCTGCACCGTGAACATCCACGCCTGTGCCCGCCGACGTTCTTCCTATTCTCCTCGTATTCACGTGTAAAAATCGATGATGAATCGAGCCATGCAACGATGTTTCCGACCGCAGATGAATCCATTCCTCGATGATCTATACTGGAAAAGAAGAAGCTAAGGAGAAAATAAGATAAAGAAAGAAAATATATAATATAAAACATAATATATATATATAGAGATTATAAATAGAATATAATAGAAAATAAATATGTATAAATAAATAAGAAAGCTAGATAAAGAAACGAAGAAAGAAGCAGCCCGCATCATCCCATGGGTCCCACCTAAGGCATATAAAACATAATTAATAAGAATATATTAATGACATAATTAAAAATATAAATACATAATTAAAAAGAAATAACATAATTAAAATCTGAAAAGACATAACAAAAAGAAATAACATAATTAAAATCTGAAAAGGCATAATAAAAAGAAATAACATAATTAAAATCTGGAAAGACATAATAAAAAGAAATAACATAATTAAATTCTGAAAATACATAATAAAAAGAAATAACATAATTAAAATCTGAAAAGACATAATAAAAAGAAATAACATAATTAAATTCTGAAAAGACATAATAAAAAGAAATAACATAATTAAATTCTGAAAAGACATAATAAAAAGAAATAACATAATTAAAATCTGAAAAGACATAATAAATAGAAATAACATAATTAAATTCTGAAAAGACATAATAAAAAGAAATAACATAATTAAATTCTGAAAAGACATAATAAAAAGAAATAACATAATTAAAATCTGAAAAGACATAATAAAAAGAAATAACATATTAATAACATAATTAAAAACATAATTAAAGACAAAAAATATAAGATAGAAAAGAGAGCCGGAAAAAAAAAAAGAAAAGAGTGCCTCAGAAAGAGAAGAAAGCGAAGTTTTACACGATGCTGAGACAGCAACCCGCACAGAGGCCCTCCCCCACAGGCCCCACCCGTGGGTCCCACCCGAGATATATAAAGGATAATTAATGAGAGCAAATGACAATAAATAGAAATGACAGCAGGCATAAAAAAGAGATAGAAAAATTTCCTTTTCGTTTCTCTGAGAAATTATTGTACAATAGATTTCTGCTATATTCCTTCTTTTGAAGTATTATTAGCTATATAAAATGAAAATATGTTAATGTTTAGTTGGAATTAAATTGAAGAGATAATGAAAAAGTTATACAATATGCAGCCATTTGCTCGATAATACCTGCATTTAAAAATTTACAATTAAACTTTGCAAGTATTAACGACCCAGGTCTCACTACGTGGAAGTTGCTGCATGTGGAGACCCACGGACTGACGGTTACTCTACTCTAAAATCCGCGTACCGCGATACCGATCCGCGATACCTTTCCGCTTCAATGCACTGGCTTCTTAACTAACAGGGTATGCGTAGCTTTAGCTACATCACACCTCTTACAGATAGCTCCACCAATTGCACCGTCCGCTTCAGACATAACGGATTATTAAGCACATTCGAATTCGTGCTTTCCGAATTTCGAACAATCAAATCGCACTCCTTAGAAATACTAATCGCGTCGCGACACTCACGTGTGTGTTATAATTACGTAGATTCTACTGTTAAGCCGAAATTCGCGAAGTACCCCCCTCGAAATATCGAAAAAATCAAACGAAGTCCACGGCAGGACCTTTAATCGCGCCCGAACACCCACGCGAGTGTTAGAAAAACGATGATTCTACTCTACAATTCGCGTTTTCGATTCGAACAATCAAACGTAATATAATCGCGCCCGAGAACACCCACGCCTGTGCCCGCCGACACGCGCGCCAGTGTTCTTCCTATCCTTCCCGTATTCGCGAGTAAAAATCGATGATGAATCCTGCCATGTGATGTATCATCCGGCCGCTGTTGAACCTATCCCTCGATGACCTATACTGTAAAAGAAAAAGATAAAGAGGAAATAAAAGAACAAAAAAATATATAAAACAGAATAATATATATGTACATATATAAAATACAAATAGAAAATAAATATATATAAATCGATTAGAGACCTAGATAAAGAAAGGAAAAAAGAAGCAGCATGCATCATTCCATGGTTCCTACCTAAAACTTATAAATCATAATTAATAACATAATTAAAAACATAAACACATAATTAAACATATAATTAAATACATAATTAGAAAGAAACAACATAAATAAATATTAAGAATACATAATTGAAAGGAAATAACATATTAATAACATAATTGAAAACATAATTGAAAATGAAAAATATGAGATAGAAACGAGAGCCGGATATAAAAAAGAGAGCCCCAAAAAGAGAAGAATAGAGAGCCCCAAAAAGATAAGACAAGAGAAACAGTTCTATATGATGCTGAGACAGCAACCCGCACAGAGGCCCTCACCCATGGGCCCCTCCCATGGGTCCCACCCGAGATATATAAAGGATAATCAATGAGAGTATATAAGAATAAATAGAAATGACAGTGGACATAAAAGCGAGATAGAAAAATTTCCTTTTCGTTTCTCTGAGAAATTATTGTACAATAAATTCTGTTATATTTCTTCTTTTGAAGTATTATTAGCTATATAAAATGAAAATATGTTAATGTTTAGTTGGAATTAAATTGAAGAGATAATGAAAAAGTTATACAATATGCAGCCATTTGCTCGATAATACCTGCATTTAAAAATTTACAATTAAACTTTGCAGGTATTAACGACCCAGGTCTCACTACGTGGAAGTTGCTGCATGTGGAGACCCACGGACTGACGGTTACTCTACTCTAAAATCCGCGTACCGCGATACCGATCCGCGATACCTTTCCGCTTCAATGCACTGGCTTCTTAACTAACAGGGTATGCGTAGCTTTAGCTACATCACACCTC
The DNA here is from genome assembly GCF_912470025.1 of Vespa velutina. Classification (NCBI taxonomy): domain Eukaryota; kingdom Metazoa; phylum Arthropoda; class Insecta; order Hymenoptera; family Vespidae; genus Vespa; species Vespa velutina. The sequence continues at coordinate 2,192,178 of NC_062200.1, read as the reverse complement.
TTACAGATAGCTCCACCAATTGCACCGTCCGCTTCAGACATAACGGATTATTAAGCACATTCGAATTCGTGCTTTCCGAATTTCGAACAATCAAATCGCACTCCTTAGAAATACTAATCGCGTCGCGACACTCACGTGTGTGTTATAATTACGTAGATTCTACTGTTAAGCCGAAATTCGCGAAGTACCCCCCTCGAAATATCGAAAAAATCAAACGAAGTCCACGGCAGGACCTTTAATCGCGCCCGAACACCCACGCGAGTGTTAGAAAAACGATGATTCTACTCTACAATTCGCGTTTTCGATTCGAACAATCAAACGTAATATAATCGCGCCCGAGAACACCCACGCCTGTGCCCGCCGACACGCGCGCCAGTGTTCTTCCTATCCTTCCCGTATTCGCGAGTAAAAATCGATGATGAATCCTGCCATGTGATGTATCATCCGGCCGCTGTTGAACCTATCCCTCGATGACCTATACTGTAAAAGAAAAAGATAAAGAGGAAATAAAAAAACAAAAAAATATATAAAACAGAATAATATATATGTACATATATAAAATACAAATAGAAAATAAATATATATAAATCGATTAGAAACCTAGAAAAAGAAACAAGAGATGCAGCATTATAAATCATAATCAAAAACATAATCAAAAACATAATTAATCACATAATTAAATATATAATTAGAAAGAAACAACATAAATAAATATTAAAAATACATAAATAACATATTAATAACATAATTGAAAACATAATTAAAAATGAAAAATATGAGATAGAAACGAGAGCCGGATATAAAAAAGAGAGCCCCAAAAAGAGAAGAATAGAGAGCCCCAAAAAGATAAGACAAGAGAAACAGTTCTATATGATGCTGAAACAGCAACCCGCACAGAGGCCCTCACCCATGGGCCCCTCCCATGGGTCCCACCCGAGATATATAAAGGATTATCAATGAGAGTATATAAGAATAAATAGAAATGACAGTGGACATAAAAGCGAGATAGAAAAATTTTCTTGTCGTTCTGTAAGAAATTATTGTACAATAAATTCTGTTATATTTCTTCTTTTGAAGTATTATTAGCTATATGAAATGAAAATATATTAATGTTTAGTTGGCATTAGATTGAAAAGATAATGGAAAAGTTGTACAATATGCAGCCATTTGCTCGATAATACTTGTATTATAAGATTTATAATTAGACTTTGCAAGTATTAACGACCCAGGTCTCACTACGTGGAAGTTGCTGCATGTGGAGACCCACGGGCTAACGGTGATTCTAATTTACTCTAAAATCCGCGTTCCGCGATACCGATCCCTTATGCCTTCCGCCGCTTAGGATATCTAGGGCGACTTAGCTAACAGGAGGTATATAGCCTTAGCTACAGGGACCCCACTTACAGAGAGCTTTACCGTTCGACTTCCTCGGCTCAGGCATAACGGATTATTATGCACATCTGAATTTGTGCTTCCGAATTTCGAACAATCAAAGCGCATTAATCGCGTTCGCGACACTCACGTGTTTTATAATTACGTAGATTCTACTGTTCTATCCAAATTCGCGAAGTAATCTAATAGAAATGTTAAAAAAATAAAACGAAGTCCCCGGTAGGATCTTCAATCGCGAACGCGAACATTTACGTGTGTGTTAAAATAACGGTGACTCTAAGTTGAAATCCGAAGTGACATGAGTTAACCGGGATTATGACTCTCGATGATATTTGATCGAGGGATTTTCCCCCGCTTACAAATAACATGATCGTCATAATATCGATCAGCTACATGTACTGCACTACTAGGTGACACCTTTCGCGCACCCCAAATTTCAACACTAAACGGAAGTCCATGATAGGACTTTTAATCGCGCCCGGACACCCACGCAAGTGTTCGGAAAACGGTGACTCTACTCTAAATAAACTAATCGAATATTCGAGCAAACAAAACGAAGTCCCCGGTAGGACTTTTAATCGCGCACGCGAACACTCACGTGAGTGTTAGAATAACGGTGACTCTAAGTTGAAATCCAAAGTGACATAAGTTAACCGGTATTTTGACTTTCGATGTTATTTGGTCGAGGGATTTTCCCCCGCTTACAAATAAGAGGATCGTCATTACATCGGCTAACTACATGTACAGCACTACAAGGCAAGCCGTTCGCGCACCCCGAATTTCAACACTAAACGGAAGTCCATGGTAGGACTTTTAATCGCGCCCGGACACCCACGCAAGTGTTCGGAAAACGGTGACTCTACTCTAAAAAAACGCGTTCGCGAGATAATCTAATCGAATATTCGAGCAAATATAAACGAAGTCCCCGGTAGAACTTTTAAGTCGCGCCCGCGTTCATTCACGTGAGTATTAGAAAAACGGTGACTCTACTCTAAATTCGCGTTTTCGATACGAACAATCAAACGAAGTTTAATCGCGCCCGAGAACACCCACGCTTGTGCACGCCGACACGCGCGCCAGTGTTCTTCCTATCCTTCCCGTATTCGCGCGTAAAAATCGATGATGAAGAATCGGTGATCCAGACCGGAGAAAACGAAGAAACGGAGAAAATATGAAATAGAAAAGAAAAGATAGACGAGACCCTCGCGCACATCACAATATTGCTCGATGATCCCTCGATGATCCCTGAAAAATAAAAACAGAAAGAGATAAAATATGAGATATAAAAGAGATCTAGAGAAAGAAAAGCAATCAATAAAAGCAATAACAGTCAGCATAGAAGCCCATACGCATTGATTTTTAATCGCGAGTGTTAGAAAAACGGTAACTGTACTCCAAAAATCGCATTCGCGCGATAAATCGAATTTACTTACATATAAAAAGTCCCCCATAAGACTTTTATCTGCACCGTGAACATCCACGCCTGTGCCCGCCGACGTTCTTCCTATTCTCCTCGTATTCGCGTGTAAAAATCGATGATGAATCGAGCCATGCAACGATGTTTCCGACCGCAGATGAGTCCATTCCTCGATGATCTATACTGGAAAAGAAGAAGCTAAGGAGAAAATAAGATAAAGAAAGAAAATATATAAAATAAAACATATTATATATATATATATAGATTATAAATAGAATATAATAGAAAATAAATATGTATAAATAAATAAGAAAACTAGATAAAGAAACGAAGAAAGAAGCAGCCCGCATCATCCCATGGGTCCTACCTAAGGCATATAAAACATAATTAATAAGAATATATTAATGACATAATTAAAAATATAAATACATAATTAAAAAGAAATAACATAATTAAAATCTGAAAAGACATAACAAAAAGAAATAACATAATTAAAATCTGAAAAGGCATAATAAAAAGAAATAACATAATTAAATTCTGAAAAGACATAATAAAAAGAAATAACATAATTAAAATCTGAAAAGACATAATAAAAAGAAATAACATAATTAAATTCTGAAAAGACATAATAAAAAGAAATAACATAATTAAAATCTGAAAAGACATAATAAAAAGAAATAACATAATTAAATTCTGAAAAGACATAATAAAAAGAAATAACATAATTAATATCTGAAAAGACATAATAAAAAGAAATAACATAATTAAATTCTGAAAAGACATAATAAAAAGAAATAACATAATTAAAATCTGAAAAGACATAATAAAAAGAAATAACATAATTAAAATCTGAAAAGACATAATAAAAAGAAATAACATATTAATAACATAATTAAAAACATAATTAAAGACAAAAAATATAAGATAGAAAAGAGAGCCGGAAAAAAAAAAAGAAAAGAGTGCCTCAGAAAGAGAAGAAAGCGAAGTTTTACACGATGCTGAGACAGCAACCCGCACAGAGGCCCTCACCCATGGGCCCCTCCCATGGGTCCCACCCGAGATACATAAAGGATAATTAATGAGAGCAAATGACAATAAATAGAAATGACAGCAGGCATAAAAAAGAGATAGAAAAATTTCCTTTTCGTTTCTCTGAGAAATTATTGTACAATAGATTTCTGCTATATTCCTTCTTTTGAAGTATTATTAGCTATATAAAATGAAAATATGTTAATGTTTAGTTGGAATTAAATTGAAGAGATAATGAAAAAGTTATACAATATGCAGCCATTTGCTCGATAATACCTGCATTTAAAAATTTACAATTAAACTTTGCAAGTATTAACGACCCAGGTCTCACTACGTGGAAGTTGCTGCATGTGGAGACCCACGGACTGACGGTTACTCTACTCTAAAATCCGCGTACCGCGATACCGATCCGCGATACCTTTCCGCTTCAATGCACTGGCTTCTTAACTAACAGGGTATGCGTAGCTTTAGCTACAGCACACCTCTTACAGATAGCTCCACCAATTGCACCGTCCGCTTCAGACATAACGGATTATTAAGCACATCTGAATTCGTGCTTTCCGAATTTCGAACAATCAAAGCGCACTCCTTAGAAATACTAATCGCGTCGCGACACTCACGTGTGTGTTATAATTACGTAGATTCTACTGTTAAGCCGAAATTCGCGAAGTACCCCCCTCGAAATATCGAAAAAATCAAACGAAGTCCACGGCAGGACCTTTAATCGCGCCCGAACACCCACGGAAGTGTTAGAAAAACGATGATTCTACTCTACAATTCGCGTTTTCGATTCGAACAATCAAACGTAATATAATCGCGCCCGAGAACACCCACGCCTGTGCCCGCCGACACGCGCGCCAGTGTTCTTCCTATCCTTCCCGTATTCGCGAGTAAAAATCGATGATGAATCCTGCCATGTGATGTATCATCCGGCCGCTGTTGAACCTATCCCTCGATGACCTATACTGTAAAAGAAAAAGATAAAGAGGAAATAAAAAAACAAAAAAATATATAAAACAGAATAATATATATGTACATATATAAAATACAAATAGAAAATAAATATATATAAATCGATTAGAAACCTAGAAAAAGAAACAAGAGATGCAGCATTATAAATCATAATCAAAAACATAATCAAAAACATAATTAAACACATAATTAAATATATAATTAGAAAGAAACAACATAAATAAATATTAAAAATACATAAATAACATATTAATAACATAATTGAAAACATAATTAAAAATGAAAAATATGAGATAGAAACGAGAGCCGGATATAAAAAAGAGAGCCCCAAAAAGAGAAGAATAGAGAGCCCCAAAAAGATAAGACAAGAGAAACAGTTCTATATGATGCTGAGACAGCAACCCGCACAGAGGCCCTCACCCATGGGCCCCTCCCATGGGTCCCACCCGAGATACATAAAGGATAATTAATGAGAGCAAATGACAATAAATAGAAATGACAGCAGGCATAAAAAAGAGATAGAAAAATTTCCTTTTCGTTTCTCTGAGAAATTATTGTACAATAGATTTCTGCTATATTCCTTCTTTTGAAGTATTATTAGCTATATAAAATGAAAATATGTTAATGTTTAGTTGGAATTAAATTGAAGAGATAATGAAAAAGTTATACAATATGCAGCCATTTGCTCGATAATACCTGCATTTAAAAATTTACAATTAAACTTTGCAGGTATTAACGACCCAGGTCTCACTACGTGGAAGTTGCTGCATGTGGAGACCCACGGACTGACGGTTACTCTACTCTAAAATCCGCGTACCGCGATACCGATCCGCGATACCTTTCCGCTTCAATGCACTGGCTTCTTAACTAACAGGGTATGCGTAGCTTTAGCTACATCACACCTCTTACAGATAGCTCCACCAATTGCACCGTCCGCTTCAGACATAACGGATTATTAAGCACATTCGAATTCGTGCTTTCCGAATTTCGAACAATCAAATCGCACTCCTTAGAAATACTAATCGCGTCGCGACACTCACGTGTGTGTTATAATTACGTAGATTCTACTGTTAAGCCGAAATTCGCGAAGTACCCCCCTCGAAATATCGAAAAAATCAAACGAAGTCCACGGCAGGACCTTTAATCGCGCCCGAACACCCACGCGAGTGTTAGAAAAACGATGATTCTACTCTACAATTCGCGTTTTCGATTCGAACAATCAAACGTAATATAATCGCGCCCGAGAACACCCACGCCTGTGCCCGCCGACACGCGCGCCAGTGTTCTTCCTATCCTTCCCGTATTCGCGAGTAAAAATCGATGATGAATCCTGCCATGTGATGTATCATCCGGCCGCTGTTGAACCTATCCCTCGATGACCTATACTGTAAAAGAAAAAGATAAAGAGGAAATAAAAAAACAAAAAAATATATAAAACAGAATAATATATATGTACATATATAAAATACAAATAAAAAATAAATATATATAAATCGATTAGAAACCTAGAAAAAGAAACAAGAGATGCAGCATTATAAATCATAATCAAAAACATAATCAAAAACATAATTAAACACATAATTAAATATATAATTAGAAAGAGACAACATAAATAAATATTAAAAATACATAATTAAAAGGAAATAACATATTAATAACATAATTGAAAATATAATTAAATATGAAAAATATGAGATAGAAACGAGAGCCGGAGTTAGAAACGAGAGCCCCAAAAAGAGAAGAATAGAGAGCCCCAAAAAGATAAGACAAGAGAAACAGTTTTATATGATGCTGAGACAGCAACCCGCACAGAAGCCCTCCCCCACAGGCCCCACCCGTGGGTCCCACCCGAGATATATAAAGTATAATTAATGAAAGTAAATAAGAATAAATAGAAATGACAGTGGACATAAAAGAGAGATAGAAAAATTTCCTTTTCGTTTCTCTGAGAAATTATTGTACAATAAATTCTGTTATATTTCTTCTTTTGAAGTATTATTAGCTATATAAAATGAAAATATATTAATGTTTAGTTGGCATTAGATTGAAAAGATAATGGAAAAGTTGTACAATATGCAGCCATTTGCTCGATAATACTTGTATTATAAGATTTATAATTAGACTTTGCAAGTATTAACGACCCAGGTCTCACTACGTGGAAGTTGCTGCATGTGGAGACCCACGGGCTAACGGTGATTCTAATTTACTCTAAAATCCGCGTTCCGCGATACCGATCCCTTATGCCTTCCGCTTCGGATATTTTGGGCATGGTTCAAAGCTAACAGGAAGTATCTAGCCTTAGCTACAGGGACTCCGCTTACAGAAAGCTTTACCGTTCAACACCCTCGGCTCAGGCATAACGGATTATTAAGCACATCTGAATTCGTGCTTCCCAATTTCGAACAATCAAAGCGCATTTATCGCGTTCGCGGCACTCACGTGTGTTATAATTACGTAGATTCTACTGTTCTATACAAATTCGCGAAGTAATCTAATCGAAATGTCGAAGAAACAAAACGAAGTCCCCGGTAGGACTTTCAATCGCGCACGCGAACACTCACGTGTGTGTTAAAATAACGGTGACTCTAAGTTGAAATCCAAAGTGACATTAGTTAACCGGTATTTAGACTTCCGATGATATTTGCGGAGGGTTTTTACCCCTTCACACAAATAAGAGGATTATCATAATACCAGCTAGTTATGTACAGCACTACAAGGCAAGCCGTTCGCGCACCCCGAATTTCAACACTAAAACGAAGTCCATGATAGGACTTTTAATCGCGCCCGGACACCCACGCAAGTGTTCGGAAAACGGTGACTCTACTATAAATAAACTAATCGAATATTCGAGCAAACAAAACGAAGTCCCCGGTAGGACTTTTAATCGCGCACGCGAACACTCACGTGAGTGTTAGAATAACGGTGACTCTAAGTTGAAATCCAAAGTGACATTAGTTAACCGGTATTTAGACTTCCGATGATATTTGCGGAGGGTTTTTACCCCTTCACACAAATATGAGGATTATCATAATACCAGCTAGTTATGTACAGCACTACAAGGCAAGCCGTTCGCGCACCCCGAATTTCAACACTAAAACGAAGTCCATGATAGGACTTTTTATCGCGCCCGGACACCCACGCAAGTATTCGGAAAACGGTGACTCTACTCTAAAAAAACGCGTTCGCGAGGTAATCTAATCGAATATTCGAGGAAATATAAACGAAGTCCCCGGTAGGACTTTTAAGTCGCGCCCGCGTTCATTCACGTGAGTGTTAGAAAAACGGTGACTCTACTCTAAATTCGCGTTTTCGATACGAACAATCAAACGAAGTTTAATCGCGCCCGAGAACACCCACGCTTGTGCAAGCCGACACGCGCGCCAGTGTTCTTCCTATCCTTCCCGTATTCGCGCGTAAAAATCGATGATGGATCCTGCCATGCGATGTATCATCCGACCGCAGGTGGACCCTATCCCTTGATGATCTATCCTGGAAAAGAAAAAGATAAGGAGAAAGCAAGAGAAAGAAAAGAGGAAGAAAATAGAAGATAATATGTACATAGAATATAAATAAAAAATAAATAAAATAGAAAGTAAATATATATAAATAGATAAGAGAGTTGCAGAAAGATGAGAAAATAGAAGCAACTCTGCACGATGTTGAAACAGCAGACCGCATCATCACATGGCTCCCACCTAAAACATTAATCATAATTAATAAAAATATATTAGTACCATAATTAAAACCATAATAAAAAACATAATTAAAATCATAATAAAAAACATAATTAAAAACATTATTAAACAAGAAAAATATGAGTAATAAAAGAGAGCTGCTGAAAGATAAGAAAATAGAAGTAGCTCTGCACGCTGCTGAAACTACAGTCCGCTTCATCTCATGGGTCCTACCTAATACTTAAAAATTAAAATTAATAAGAACATATTAATAACAAACCTAAAAACATAAAAACATAATTAAAAAGAAATAACAAATAAATATTTCAAAAACATAATTAAAAAGAAATAACATTATTATATTCTGAAAAGACATAATAAAAAGAAATAACATATTAATAACACAATTAAAAATATAATTAAAGAAGAAAAATATGAGATAGAAAAGTAAGCTGCAAAAAGATAAGAAAATAGAAGCAGCTCTTCATGACGCTGAAATAGCAGCACGCATCTTCTAATAGTTCCTACCTAAAACCTATAAATCATAATTAATAAGAATATATTAAAAACATAATTAAAAGGAAATAACAAATAAATATTAAAGAAACATAATTAAAAATAAATAACATAATAAAAATCTGAAAAGAAATAACATATTAATAACATAATTAAAAATAAATAACATAATAAAAATCTGAAAAGAAATAACATATTAATAACATAATTAAAAACATAATTAAAGAAGAAAAATATTAGATAGAAAAGAAAGCTGCAGAAAGATAAGAAAATAGATGCAGCTCTACACAATGCTAAGACAGCAACCCGCACAGAAGCCCACACCCATGTCCCCATCCCATGGGTCCCACCCGAGACTTATAAATCATAATTAATAATAGTAAATCAGTATGAAAAATATGAAATAGAAAAGAGAGCCCCAGAAAGAGAAAAAAAGAGAAGCAGCTCTATAAGATGCTGAAACAGTAACCCGCACAGAGGCCCACACCCATGGGCCCATCCCATGGGTCCCACCCGAGACTTATAAATCATAATTAATAATAGTAAATCAGTATGAAAAATATGAAATAGAAAAGAGAGCCCCAGAAAGAGAAAAAAAGAGAAGCAGCTCTATAAGATGCCGAAACAGTAACTCGCACAGAGGCCCACACCCATGTGCCCATCCCATGGGTCCCACCCGAGACTTATAAATCATAATTAATAAGAGTAAATCAGTATGAAAAATATGAAATAGAAAAGAGAGTCCCAGAAAGAGAAGAAAAAAGAAGCAGCTCTATAAGATGCTGAGACAGCAACCCGCACAGAGGCCTACACCCATGGGCCTCTCCCATGGGTCCCACCCGAGACTTATAAATCATAATTAATAAGAGTAAATCAGTATGAAAAATATGAAATAGAAAAGAGAGTCCCAGAAAGAGAAGAAAAAAGAAGCAGCTCTATAAGATGCTGAGACAGCAACCCGCACAGAGGCCTACACCCATGGGCCTCTCCCATGGGTCCCACCCGAGATATATAAAGGATGAGATTAAATTAGATATATAGAAATGACAGTGAAGAAAGTTTTCTGTGCGATAGTATATCTATTAATCAATAGTTTATGGTAGTAGTTATGTATGATCTTTATAAGATTGATAAGAATATTCTGTTGTTTAAATATTAATTAATTATACTTTATTTATATCGTACATTATTTAAATGTTAAGATAATCTTCTTTATTAATTATTCCTTCCCGTGTTGGCGACCTCCACGATCTAGAACTAGCTGAAAAGAAATAAGGAAAGAAAAAAGAATATTTATACATTATTAATTATACGAACGATAAAATTTTGAATTTAATTTAATTAAACATAAGAAAAATAAAAGATTAATTAAAAAAAAATGAAATATGTTGAACACTGAAAAAAAGAAATATTATTTTCTCTGAAAGAAATATTATATTATTTGTACATTTCATAGATACATTATTTTATTATAGAACTCGATTTTATTAAAATAAAATTATAAATTTAATTGAACTTTCGAAAAGAAAAAATGTATAAAATTTATCAATCGACTTTAACGTAAAATTTGATTTTACTGAACTAAATTTTAAACTAAAAAAATAAACTAAAATTTGATTTTACTAAACTAAAATCATAAATTCAATTGAATTTTAGAAAAGAAAAAATATATAAAATTTATGTCTTAAGTTTAATATTAAAAATGCATAAAATATGAAATAATTCTATTCGCGTAAGCGTGGCAATGTGAGAATGTTACTTCGTCTCAGTTTTTTAAATCTACACCCTTACACCCATCACCATAAGGAGCATTTTGAGTGACGACATGGTAAAATTAAAATACGAATAAGAGCCATTCTCGAAAATTTCTAGTGAATCTTCGAAAATAACTCAATAACCTGATAATCCTCTTGAGTCACAGTTTGTGAGGGTCTCTTTGACATATAGCATCTTGTTTACTTCGTGCCCTAATCAAATCGAATATTCTTCAGAAACTGTAACGACAAAATTTTATTCGAAATTATAAGATATAAAAGAAAATCATTACACAATTATTGGTAGCCTAAAAAAAATTAAAATTAATATATTAATTGCTGAAAATCCTGAGCTAAAAATTAATTAATTTAATTATCTAAGCTTACGGACTGTGACTCTACAAGTCTCTTTGTTTTTTAGCAATTATTCTACTCGACTTTTCTCTTTCAAAAGCAATGACTCTATTGAGACTTCTCTTTTATCAATTCAAATTAATAAAATATTTAATTAATTATTTATTTAAAAATATAAAACAAATCCTTGGATGCTCCTTCTTACAAGCGAATACATTTATTATTATAAGAAAATCATGCAAAATTACGCTTGTAATCCAGAGACTGTCCATCGCGAATATCTTCTTGTACATTTTTTATTTAAACTCATGAATAACGAGTTTTCTGATATTTCCGGACAAGGAAAATATTTCGAAATAAATGAACACATCGAAAATTTGAAATAATTATAAAAGCGTTTGTACAAGAAGAACTTATCCTGATCTAATAAATAAATCAAAAAATAAAAAACCATTCAGGAGTAAATCACCGAAGAAATTTACTCGTGGTCACTCAATGCTCTTCTACTAATTAATTACAACCAATCACTCGTGCCAATTCGGACCTTTCGTCCTCAACATGATTGAGTGATCGGAGGGACTTAAAAATTCACTCACCACTTCAGAAGTTCTGCGTTGGCTCCAAAACACTCCTTCGCGGTTTAAGTTGAAATCGTTAATAACGTAGGTCGTCATCGAAGTTAATCAAAATCCTTTTCAATGATGCACTGACTCTATTACGCGATAAATATTTTTTAACGGACGGTCACTGAATTTACTTCGCGAAACTCTACTGACTTTTATAAATACAGTTTGTGCGACTGTCAAAAAAGCAAAAAGATTCGCAAACAAACACTGACTCTAACGATTGCAAAGCACACAATCGATACAAATACACTTGTTGTTTAAATCGTCAAACCCGAACGAACAAACACTGCTTTTACTTCGCGATATTCTTATTTCAGTCGAGATTCAAATTTTGAAGTATTAGTACTTTATATTAAAATTATTTTAAGTTTCTCGCGCGTTTCTTTGTTTATAATGTTTAAACGAATCTACTATTGTTTAAATAGTGCTTTATTATACTCTGTATATGTTAAAGATTGTTTAATTAATTGAGAAATTACCGAAACTATTAATTTATAAGTTGTCGCGATCAGAAATAGAAAGTATCGGTGTGCACTGGTCGAAGTGCAAAAGAAAACTAACTCTCGAATTGTCAAAGTTAATCGAAGGACCGTTTATGTTTATATTGCAGAAGGCCAACAACCCGAGATAAAATTTTAAAGTACTGGAAGCTTATATCAAAATTATTTTAAGTCTCTCGCGCGTTTCTTTATTTATAATGTTTAAACGAATCTATTATTGTTTAAATATTGCTTTATTATACTTCTTGTACGTAAAAGATTGTTTAATTAATTGAGAAATTACCGAAACTATTAATTTATAAGTTATCACGATCAGAAATAGAGATTATCGGTGTACACTGGTCGAAGTGCAAAAGAAAACTAACTCCCGAATTATCAAAGTTAATCGAAGGACCGTTTATGTTTATATTGCAGAAGGCCAACAACCCGAGATAAAATTTTAAAGTACTGGAAGCTTATATCAAAATTATTTTAAGTCTCTCGCGCGTTTCTTTATTTATAATGTTTAAACGAATCTATTATTGTTTAAATATTGCTTTATTATACTTCTTGTACGTAAAAGATTGTTTAATTAATTGAGAAATTACCGAAATTATTAATTTATAAGTTATCACGATCAGAAATAGAGAGTATCGGTGTGCACTGGTCGAAGTGCAAAAGAAAACTAACTCCCGAATTGTCAAAGTTAATCGAAGGACCGTTTATGTTTATATTGCAGAAGGCCAACAACCCGAGATAAAATTTAAAGTACTGGAAGCTTATATCAAAATTATTTTAAGTCTCTCGCGCGTTTCTTTATTTATAATGTTTAAACGAATCTATTATTGTTTAAATATTGCTTTATTATACTTCTTGTACGTAAAAGATTGTTTAATTAATTGAGAAATTACCGGAATTATTAATTTATAAGTTATCACGATCAGAAATAGAGAGTATCGGTGTGCACTGGTCGAAGTGCAAAAGAAAACTAACTCCCGAATTATCAAAGTTAATCGAAGGACCGTTTATGTTTATATTGCAGAAGGCCAACAACCCGAGATAAAATTTTGAAGCATTAGTATTATATATTAAAATTATTTTGAATTTTTCGTGCGTTTCTTTATTTATAATGCTTAAACGAATCTACTATTGTTTAAATAGTGCTTTATTATACTCCGTGAACGTAAAAGATTGTTTAATTAATTGAGATATTACCGAAATTATTAATTTATAAGTTATCACGATCAGAAATAGAGAGTATCGGTGTGCACTGGTCGAAGTGCAAAAGAAAACTAACTCCCGAATTGTCAAAGTTAATCGAAGGACCGTTTATGTTTATATTGCTGAAGGCCAACAACCCGAGATAAAATTTTAAAGTACTGGAAGCTTATATCAAAATTATTTTGAATTTTTCGTGCGTTTCTTTATTTATAATGTTTAAACGAATCTATTATTGTTTAAATATTGCTTTATTATACTTCTTGTACGTAAAAGATTGTTTAATTAATTGAGAAATTACCGGAATTATTAATTTATAAGTTATCGCGATCAGAAATAGAAAGTATCGGTGTGCACTGGTCGAAGTGCAAAAGAAAACTAACTCCCGAATTATCAAAGTTAATCGAAGTACCGTTTATGTTTATATTGCAGAAGGCCAACAACCCGAGATAAAATTTTAAAGTACTGGAAGCTTATATCAAAATTATTTTAAGTCTCTCGCGCGTTTCTTTATTTATAATGTTTAAACGAATCTATTATTGTTTAAATATTGCTTTATTATACTTCTTGTACGTAAAAGATTGTTTAATTAATTGAGAAATTACCGAAATTATTAATTTATAAGTTATCACGATCAGAAATAGAGAGTATCGGTGTGCACTGATCGAAGTGCAAAAGAAAACTAACTCCCGAATTGTCAAAGTTAATCGAAGGACCGTTTATGTTTATATTGCAGAAGGCCAACAACCCGAGATAAAATTTAAAGTACTGGAAGCTTATATCAAAATTATTTTAAGTCTCTCGCGCGTTTCTTTATTTATAATGTTTAAACGAATCTATTATTGTTTAAATATTGCTTTATTATACTTCTTGTACGTAAAAGATTGTTTAATTAATTGAGAAATTACCGGAATTATTAATTTATAAGTTATCACGATCAGAAATAGAGAGTATCGGTGTGCACTGGTCGAAGTGCAAAAGAAAACTAACTCGTGAATCGTCAAAGTTAATCGAAGGACTGTTTATGTTTATATTGCAGAAGGCCAACAACCCGAGATAAAATTTTGAAGTACTGAAATATTATATCAAAATTATTTTGAATTTTTCGTGCGTTTCTTTATTTATAATGTTTAAACGAATCTACTATTGTTTAAATAGTGCTTTATTATACTCCGTATATGTTAAAGATTGTTTAATTAATTGAGATATTACCGAAATTATTAATTTATAAATTGTCGCGATCAGAACTAGAGTGAATCGATGTGCACTGGTCGAAGTGCAAAAGAAAACTAACTCGTGAATCGTCAAAGTTAATCATAGGACTGTTTATGTTTATATTGCAGAAGGCCAACAACCCGAGATAAAATTTTGAAGCATTAGTATTATATATTAAAATTATTTTGAATTGTTCGTGCGTTTCTATATTTATAATGTTTAAACGAATCTACTATTGTTTAAATAGTGCTTTATTATACTCCGTATATGTTAAAGATTGTTTAATTAATTGAGAAATTACCGAAATTATTAATTTATAAGTTATCGCGATCAGAAATAGAGAGAATCGGTGTGCACTGGTCGAAGTGCAAAAGAAAACTAACTCGTGAATCGTCAAAGTTAATCGAAGGACTGTTTATGTTTATATTGCAGAAGGCCAACAACCCGAGGTAAAATTTTAAAGTACTGGAAGCTTATATCAAAATTATTTTAAGTCTCTCGCGCGTTTCTTTATTTATAATGTTTATACGAATCTACTATTGTTTAAATATTGCTTTATTATACTCCGTGAACGTAAAAGATTGTTTAATTAATTGAGAAATTACCGAAATTATTAATTTATAAGTTGCCGCGATCAGAACTAGAAAGTATCGGTGTGCAGTGGTCGGAGTGCATAGGAGAACTAACTCGCGAATCGTCAAAGTTAATCGAAGGATCTTTCATGTTTATATTGCAGAAGGCCAAAAACCCGAGATAAAATTTAAAGTACTGGAAGCTTATATCAAAATTATTTTGAATTTTTCGTGCATTTCTTTATTTATAATGTTTAAACGAATCTACTATTGTTTGAATATTGCTTTATTATACTCCGTATATGTTAAAGATTGTTTAATTAATTGAGAAATTACCGAAATTATTAATTTATAAGTTGCCGCGATCAGAACTAGAGAGTATCAGTGTGCACTGGTCGAAGTGCAAGAGAAAACTAACTCGTGAATCGTCAAAGTTTATGTTTATATTGTACGACTTCATCAACCGTGCGATAATATTTTGTAGTATATGGTATATTAAAAATATTGTAAGTTTTTCGCACGTTTCTATCTTTAGAATGTCTAAACAAATCTACTAATGTATAAATATTACTTTATTATATTCCGTGTACATTAAAGATTGTTTAATTATTTGAAAAATTATTAAATGTATTAATTTATAAGTTATTGCGTTTAGAAAAGAGAGAATCGATATATATTAGTCGAAATCCAAAGAGATATTAACTCGTGAATCGTCAAAGTTAATCAAAGAACTGTTTATGTTTATATTGTACGAGGCCAACCATCAGACGATAAAATTTAGAATTTTAAGAATTTTATATGAAAATTATTTTAAGTTTTTCGCTCATCACAGTCTTTTTAACGTTTAGGTGTACGTATTATTGTTTAAATATTACTTTATTATACTCCGTGTACATTAAAGATTGTTTAATTAATTGAAAAATGATAAAAAGTATTAATTTATAAATTATTGCGTTTAGAAAAGAGAGAATCGAAGTGAGAAAGATATGTTCTAGATTATACCTTCGTCTTTAAACTAAATTATATTTAAAATGAGTTGATCTAGAAAAACTCCTGTTCTCATTGATTGCGTAAATCTTTATAAAGCCAAGGATAGTAAACAGTTGTAAAAAAGAAAAACAAATTTATTCTTCGTCAATATAATGAAAAAAAAATAATAAATACCTGAAATTCTTCACAGATGGCATTACTAGATAAATTATCAACTGTCGGTAAAATATTTTCATAAAGTATAGATCTTCGGTTTGTTTAGTTGGTACTGCTAAAACAGGGTTAACGTAACCTTTTTAATTTTCATTCCTCGCCTCTTTTGACGTGCTTCTTCGTGCAAGATGGTGAGCGTTTATTCACGTGTTTTCTATCGCTTTATTATAAAGTAATCCTAAACATTCGTAATATAATTACATTATGAAGTAATTGCGTATTTATCGTAGTAATTAATTAATGTAATAATAATCGACATAAAGCTCGTTATAAATATCTTCGTGAGTTTTCTATATGTAGCTTAGGTTAACTCGCCGTAATATGTTTTGTTTGCGATTATAACGATAACAAAGTTACAAAATTAATTGAATTTTATAACCCATCACTAATTTCAATTTTATCGAATATATTTGAATCTTTTTTTTTTTTTCTTTTATAATAATAATTTCTGAAATGTATAAAGTTATGATTACTTATGGTTCTTCTAATGTTCATAGACGAAGGGTACATCTAGCTTTGGTAAGCGTCGGAATAAGACGCACACATTGTGCAGACGATGTGGACGTAGTTCATATCATATCCAAAAATCACAATGCGCACAATGTGGATACCCTAAGAAAAAGATGAGATCATGTAAGTTGAATAAAGTTTACATTGAATCAGTAATATTTGAACTAGTTTCTCTAATCACTTTTACTGTAAAATAATTATTTGCATGTGTATGTTAACTGAATCATATTTTACAGACAATTGGTCGATCAAAGCAAAAAGGAGGAAGACTACTGGGACTGGTAGAATGCGTCATCTGAAAATTGTCCGTCGTAAATTCAAGTAAGTTCTCGTTATTATTGATTATCAATACTATTGATATAATGTCTTAATCATATAGTATATATTAACATTGATATCTATAGGTTATAAAAATTCAAATGTTAATTTATTAATTTGTTTTGATTAAACATTTATTTTGTATTAACGTAAAACATCGACATTTGAAATAATATAAAAATGATGAGAAAATTTATCAGACCTTTTGTATTATACAAACTAACATAGAAAAATTATAGAGGTTATATTTTTTCTTATAATTTTAGGAACGGATTCAGAGAAGGTTTGCCAAAACATAAAACTGTTGCTGCTAAATAATATACAATACATTCATCATAATGTTATTAAGCTACATAACTTTAATATCCAATAAAACAAAGTTTTGGAATCTATTGTAATTCAATTATATATTTAACCAAAAAAAAAAAAAGGGAAAAAACTGTCCATCATCCATTATCCTTAATCTTTTAGGTATTCTTCCATAGTAAGTAACTTTTAGATACGATGGGCAATGGAACATCTTTCTAAGTAAATAAATAAATGTTTACTGATAAACTCTGACGCATGCGTATGTATACTATATATTGTTGCCTGAGAGGAATGGAAAAAAAATGTCTGATATGAAAGAGAACATATATCGAGTAGTATGGGCGAAATACGAAACGATCTGAGCTTGTACTGCGCAAACGCGTCGATTCTTTTGACAACGACCACTTGTATATTTAAAGAGGTTTCGCCTTAATAAAATGTCAGTAATGTACGGAATTTGTTACACGATGGTATGATCTGTTATGGATACCATCATTACATCGTGGATTTAAAACCGTGAAAGAAAAACGCGGAATCGTTGAGAAGGAAAAGAGAGAGAGAGAGAGAAAAAAGAAAGGAAAAAAAAGAAAATTAATTGAAAGTTATGCTACTTAAAATTAAACAATTTCAACTGCATAAACACCGACGAATTAAAATATACGCGAACGTTAATGTATTTAAATAATAATCTATTTATAGAATCATAAAACTAATGTATAAAAGAGGTACAATTAATAAGATAGATTCATAAAAGTTATCTCTTGTGTGAATCCTCTTTGTTATTTAAATATAACTATATGTTTTGATATATATATATATACATATATACACATATATACATATATGTAGTTAGAATTTTATCCCAGAATAAATTATCTTAACAATTGAATTACGAAGAATAATAAACGTAAAAGAAAAGATCTAATCGTTAAAACATAGATCATTTCATTTTAATTTTATTACTCTCTTCCTGATTTATCTCTTTTAAAAGATTATTCGTTTAACAAATGCATATTCTGCGAAAATTGTTCGGTAAGTATTATCTTCGTTGTTATTATTCTCTTTCAATTATACTCATTCTATAATAATAATAATAATAATAATAATAATAATAATAAATAAATTACCTAATTAATTAATTAATTAATTAATTATTTCAATATATATATTTTTATAATTAGGTAGATACCTTCTCGTTACAAATACTATTAGCTGCGGCTTGATGATGGCAGCTGGTGATATGATACAGCAACGTAGAGAACACTGGAAACGGTATCGTTATGTGGATTATTTTTCAAGCGGTGGAACCGCTCGTGTAATCGCTGCATCGCCAGAAGAAGAAGAAGAAGAAGAAGAAGAAGACGACGAAAAAAAGATTATCAATGTTGCGTCTTTATACGAACATAATTACGTTCGAACGAGAAACATGACATTAGTAGGTCTTATTCAAGGACCCTTTCATCATTGTTTCTATGGTCTACTTGAAAAAATAGCACCTGGCAAAAAAGCCAGTTCTGTTATAAAAAAGACCTTTTTAGATCAACTAATCGCTAGTCCTACATGTTTAATTATATTTTTCGGTGGTCTTGGTCTAATGGAACGAGACAAAGTCGAAGAAGCTTATAGGGAAATTAAAGTGAAATTGATCGAAGCTTGGAAAGTATGTCCTGTTAACAAAAAAAAAAAAATTTATATGTAAATTATTTATTTAAAAAAAAAAAAAAGAAAAAAAAAGAAAAGTCAAATAATCTATAGTCTAAAATTTTCACATTAGGTCGACTGTTGTTTTTGGCCTCCAGTTCAATGTGTAAACTTCTTATTCGTTCCTTTACAATATCGAGTGCTCTATATAAATGTTATGACTATGGTGTACGATGTTTTTCTATCGCACATTAAATACGTAAGTATATTTGCGACGGACATTTCAACGTTTATTTTTCCATATTATTTTTCAATGTTATTCTTTTTCAGGATGCTCACTATGATTGACAAGAAAGAATTTATTAGTTAAGGAACAAATTGTATTAGATCATAAACTGTATTAAGCGTATATTATTATACTATATTATATTATATTATATTATATTATATTATATTAAATTTATAGAATAAGTTCCTTTCTTCATTTCTTTTTTTTTTTTTTTCTCTTTTTGATAAAGTAAAATAAATGAATTTTTTCTTTAATGTTTTCGTTTTTGGATTTTTCATTTCTCTCTCTCTCTCTCTCTCTCTCTCTCTCTCTCTCTCTCTCTCTCTCTCTCTTTTCTTTCTTTCTTTCTCCTCTTTTGTGCATTTCTGCCGACTCCATCGATTATAATAAAATAAATATTAATGGATGATTATAATTATCTGAAATATTTTTCGACATAACGATTACTATTATTCTTTCATTGATAAGGGATCAAAATAATCCTTATAAAATAGTATAGAATGAATTAAAAATATTTGAAAATTTCGAAAAACGATGATAGGTATTAGTTATCAGTAATCAGACGATAATGTGTGGACGTGTGGATAAGTACGTGTACCGCGCATTTCTAAAAGGGTATTAACAAATTTCTTATCAAAGGTATCACTCGGTGATCATTCATTAAGAGTAGGGATGTTATTTATGTCGTTAGCATCTTTGTTTGGCATTTGGCGACAGGAGGATTATAGAATTCCGTAAGCCGCCAGTCGCCATCTAGCAAATATGATTATTGACAATGTACACATAAACACAAATAATAAATTCAACGTTGCGCAACATGTCCCGTAGTATCAAGATTATACAAAGCGCCTGCAAAATGCACTTCAAACGTAAACCATAAAATATAACGAGTACTATTAATAAAAATATTAATAAGTATCATAGTACAAACGCGAAAAGATACGTTTATATATATATATATATATATATATATATGTGTGTGTGTTGGAACTTTACCATCGTATACATAGATCGATTTTTATTTTCTATAGAAAATGATAGAAAGGACATTTAAATGTGAAATAATATAAAGAAAAATGGCGGAAAAATGTTTCGATCGAGTAATCGAATAGGTTGAATTCGATTAATATAACAAGCTCGAAATTCAAAATGTTTGACGAGAGAAATGAAACAGGAATCGTAGTACAAATCCCGTTTTCCTTGCGTTCCCTAAATTTGAAATCTAAGGAACACGGAGCGCGCCCTCGGCGATTTACAATCATAAACCGTGGTTTGCTTTGTACTTATCGTTCGAGCATGGTTTTATTATGATTTTTGAGCGCCAGGTGGCCGCGTTTTTGTTGGCCATTCGTATAGCGGTGCAATTTACTGAGCGCCATTGCATCGATAAATGTCACGAGGGTAGGTCCGCGTTTTCGACAATCGTTTTTCGCGCGATAATAAAGTCACGTTGTTTCGAAGATTGGTGTTGTGTAGTGCGATATGTCTAAGCGGAAAAATACAACGGTTAAGAAAGGTCGCGCGAAATCGAGGAAGGTCGAATACGATGAGGAGGATATTTCGAGCGAACACGAGTCCGATGTAGAGGACGCCGAGAGTGGCACTAATGTCGACGGTGAGGACGCTGCCGAAGACGATCTTACCGATGTCTCCAATATACCTGAGCTGCCGTCGCCAGAGGTGACTGTTATTTACTTTTTCTCATTTCAATATTTATCTCAGGTTAACACAAATATTGATGCTAAAATGGTGATACCCGAAGAAGAATCTCAAGTCATACCGATGTTAATGAGCCTGGCGATCAGTACGTAACGACATTTCTACGATCATGAATATGAATAACGGCTTGGTGGAAGATCCTGGCGGCATCGAATACGCATGTAATATTTCAGATCCATGTCATGCAAGTTTCATGTAAACTGTATACTACATAATTGCATTTGGATCTTGAAAAGGATTTGGTGGATAATAACAATTTAATAGCTGATGATATGCTCCTATTGATTGTGTTACAGGGAGGTTGGGGTAAGCCTGGCACATTACTTATGTGTGGTCTGACAAATTGGGAAATGGCAGGGCGTAAAGCACCACCAAAATCACTCAAGACAAATGTAGGACGTAGTTTGTGGACTCCTCATACTTTTAAGAATTTAAATGGAGCACGTGTAAGATTGATTGCCTCCGGACCTGCTGCCTCTCATAATATTATTGTTACGGAGGATAATAGATGCTTAACTTTTGGTAAAAATGATAAAGGTAAATTGATCATAATATCCTTAATATAAGATCGTATGAAATCTTTCATTATTTTACCTGCATATATCCGCAGAGAGTTTTCTATAGTGCTGGATTAGCAGGAAATTATTATAACGTATATGAACATTATTTCAGAACTTTGGGTATATGTTAGGGATCGCTCTAAATAACTATATTCATACTTATGGTCTATTGTTTAGAATTCTCCAGACAGAAAAAAAAAAAAAAACAAAACAAAGAAAAAAAGAAAATAAGAAAAAAAGAAAAAAACAATTTTAAAATTCTGTCAAAAATACTTTTGAATAATTTGATATTGTCAATCGATTGTAGGTCAGTTGGGTGTTGGTGATACTAAACGTCGGGATGAACCAACCGAAGTAGAAGCATTAAAGGGACACACTATTATAGCAGCATCTTGCGGTCGAAATCATACGCTTTTCTTAACCAGTCGTGGTTTAGTATTTGCCGCTGGGGACAATAAGTTAGGACAATGTGGGGTAGGAAAATCTGATCCTTGTATAATAAAAGCTACAAAAGTTAAATATTCTGGACCTCCCATAGTAAAAGTAGGGTGTGGGGCAGAATTTTCTATGATCTTAGATATTAAAGGTGGCCTACATTCATTTGGATGTCCAGAATATGGTGTATTAGGTCATAATACAGATGGAAAATATTTTATAACAAATACGAAGATGGCGTTTCACTTCGAGAAAGTGCCTAAACGAATCGTTTTATATGTAGAGAGAGGTAAAGACGGTCATGTCACGCCATTAGATCGTGTTGAAATTACTGATTTCAGTTGTGGTCATTATCACACGGTTGCTATTGATAGTAAAAATCGTGCATTTTCATGGGGATTTGGAGGAATCGGTCGATTAGGCCATAACGAACAAAGAGATGAATTAGTGCCACGTTTAATTAAATTTCTTGAACCACCGAATCGAGGTGTTAGATCTGTCGCTTGTGGTAGTACTTATAGTATTGCAATTAATGTTCATGGTTCAGCACTTATGTTTGGACAAACTAAACGTACAGGAGAAGCTAATATGTATCCAAAACCTATTCAGGATTTATCAGGTTGGGAAATCAGATGTATTGGATGTTCACAAAGTAGTATAGTAGTTGCCGCAGATGATTCTGTTATTGCCTGGGGAGGTAGTCCGACCTTTGGAGAATTGGTAAGTAATATTTTATAAGCTACAATAGTTTATCTATTTTTATGATAAGAGAAAAAAAAAATATTATAAAATACTTACAGGGTTTTGGTGAAATGCGTAAATCATCAACTACTCCTATGGAAGTAAAAGCTTTAGAAGGTTTATACATTACAGCGGTTACTTGTGGCGTTTCTCATACATTAATGATCTGTCGAGATGATACAGAAGAGGAGAAAGCTAAAATTAATAAACTTCCAGTATATTCTGTTTAATTATTAGACAATTCCTTGGATTGATAAATACATGGGATACAATGATTACCACATCTTTATAGAAAAGAAAAGAAAAGAGGAAAAAAAAAAAAAGAAAGAAAGAAAGAAAAAAAAATCGGAAAGAATGTTTTAATTCTATATACAAGTGTAATCATATCCCAACAAACAACATCAGCCTAACATCAGGGATGCATTGTAAAAAGATTTAAGCTATCTTTGCTTGGGTCCAGAAACAGTTGCAGCATAGAAATGCTCATTTCCTTGAAAAAAAAAGTCTTAGCAGACTGCAAAATACGTCCATATAAAACATAGACTTAGCTATTACTCTACTTTGTACTTCCAATTTTTACTTAATCTGTAAATGACAGTTCATCTATAATAGTAATCCCTTTCTGTTAGTAGCTCAGGATATAGACCAAACATATAGATGCAAAAATATATTTTGATACGTTGCTATTTTATTGGAGTTCGCTGTAACTTTTAACCACAGTGAAAGTGATTATTTGTATGAGAAAAAGTGCTGGGAACTGGAAATTGTTAAGAAAGTTTTATTTCTATCATTCATTGTAGTGAATTTATAATCTTGTAATCTATACCATTGATTCATTACGGTAGTACCTGAATCATTGCACCCATAGAAATTTTTATATTATATAAGTACAATATAATACATGACATATATAGATACATAAAAATAATTCACATGTCCAATGATTTATAAACAATGTTTTATTGACTTAATATTTATGGAGTATGACCAATAATTTTATTTGATTTTAGCATGTAAGAAATGATTACTTCCTTGAAACCAGCATTATTTGTCATACTTTTTTTGTATGAAAATTAATTTTTTATTGTACACATGCAGGAAGTGAAGTTTCAGTGAACATTATATATTGTTGGCTATTGTATTATTATGCAAGGCATTCCAAGATTTAAACTATCACAATTCACAAGTATCTGGAATCCCTTGTATCTCATCTTTACACAACTATTTAAGATTATCCATCATATTATTATTATTATTAATATTATTATTATTATTATTATTATTATTATTATTTTAAGAATTTGAAAATGATATAGAGTATTGATTTTACTACATTCATTTTGATTATTGTATATACAAAATGAATATAAACCTATACAACTTACTTTACATTTTATAAGACAAATTGTAAAGAACACTGCCAAAATGTGTTAAAACATTTCATTTTTTTATTGTGACACGTCCGGTATTTAATCATTCCATTTCGTTCTATGTAATACTCTTATGCAGATTTTGCACTAAAACAAACTTGTTCTAATAAATTTGTAACGAATGTACAAGTATAATTGTCAAATAAATGAAATTTTTAAGAAAAATCAATTTTTATTATTATAATTGCGAATTCATATAATCTACAACATCTTTTATATATTTTTTTGGAACATTATTATATCTCCAATGTAATAGTTGATACGATATATAATATATTGGATCTACTGGACGGTACTTTAAAACACTGGTTAATGCCCAAATGAGTGCTAATACTTTATTGCACCTATATATATATATATAAATATATATGTATATTACATATTTAAATAAGAAAAAATGCGCTGTTATAAAACAATGGACACAATATATGTAATCGTAACGAAAATCTTTTATATATTATAAATTTTACTTACGTGAGTTTTTTTGATTGCAAATGTTCATAACAGGAACATTTAAATGGTTTAAAAATGCATGATTCTCTTGTTATCGTTGAGTCACTAGAAGAGAGATATTTTTCATTTGAAATATAAGAATAATAGTCCTGTACAGATTCTGTTTCACTGGACATAACTTCATTTTCTGTTTTATCTTCCAATATTAAAGACATTTTATATTGATATAATATATTAATAATTTTGCAATATTTACAGCTTCTTTTTTTTTTCTTTTTATATGTACTTCAAAATAAATTTGTAGATATAGTAAAGAAAATTATATAAAATTTTATAAGAGGACTCAAAAATAATTGAGCATCAGTTTACATTGTTAAAAAAAATTGTTTATGGACTTGTTATAAAAATATTCAAAATGTATGAATTCAGTAGTCTGAATATATACATTAATATGATATGATAGTAGCATATAATATATATTGAAAATGCTTTATTTACAAATAAGTTACAATAGATTTGTGTATAAGACAATTACCATATATTTATTTTGAAGATTCTATTTGTATATTTCCACTTATTCTTAATTTTTGGATCAGTATAACTTTTATAAATTATGTGCATTATATGTAATAGAATATAAGCAAGTAAAAGACAAATCACTAAAAAAAAAAAAAATTGTACTAATGCATAAACTTATGTTTATATATACATATTCATATACATATACATATACATATACATATATATATATATATATATATATATATGTATGTATGTATGTATGTATATGTATATTATATATATATATATAACAAATCTTATATAAGTGTATAAATGTAACAAAGCAAGAGACTATAAAAAGTGAACAAGTGTCTGTGATAAAAACTTTATCAGTATTATAATAAAAATGATTTATTTTTGAATATTTAGAAATAAATTGAATAAAAGAAAATAGAATTAACGGTTGCTTAGCTTATTATTAATGGTTCAAAGCGCCAGCTTTTCATTCTTGGCTTAGCCTAAGCCCAATTTTTTGTACACCTGCAATATATAACTATAAATTGATGATATTTTTAAAATTCGTATTTAATTAAATTATTAATTAATGTGGATCTATAAATCGTTAGCACATTTTTGTATAGTTCACAGATTGTGTAATGTTTGTTTCTTTATCTAATGTAATATAATTCTAACAATGATTCACAATATTATGTATTCATTGTAACTTGTTTTAGTTGTTTAATAAACAACATATCATACAATAGGCGCCATGCTTATAACCCATTACCAAAAAAATTTCTTTATCACAGCCACTTAAATCATACTGCAATAACAACGCGAATATGCATTCTGTGGTTCATAATCATCCGTCAATTGTATTCCTCTTTTTCCCATTCTATACCTAGCACCGGTCATATTGCCATTGTCAATATATTTTGGAGAATGAGTATCCCATAAACCAGGAGTTTGTAATATCTATTTGTATATAATATTTAATTTTAATGATTAAATTGTCAATAATATATAATAAATCATTGTATATTACCTTTTGAACGAGTTCCTCGAAGCAACATTTTACTCCATCCGCCGTTTTAGCACTACTTTCAATATATAGGGATTGATGTCTCCTAGCAAATTGTAAGCCTTCTTCATTGCTAACTTCCCTATTTGGTAAATCTATTTTATTACCTACTATCATTTTAACAATATCCGTTTTATTACAGTACGTATTTAATTCATTAAGCCATGTATCCAATTTTAAAAATGTATTTCTATCGGTAACATCATATACTAAAATAGCTCCTTGTCCATCTCTATAATAACTTGGTGTTAAAGTACGAAATCGTTCTTGTCCAGCAGTATCCTATACAATGATATATTTAATTAAAACAATTAAAACTTTATATAACATATATATATATATATATCTACAATTATAGTTTCAGTACGGTATTGTAAGTATAACAAACCAATATGAAATTGTGTAACTAACCCAAATAGCAAGTTTCACTATACTATCATCTATTGTGATATATTTTGTTTTATAGTCCATCCCGACTGTATTTCGCATATTTTCCGAAAATTCATCTTCTGTGAACCTTAAAAGTATACTAAACAAACAAACAAACAAAAAAAAATAAATAAATAAATAAATAAAAAAAAAAAGAACAAATAAAAGAAGAGAAAAGAAAAGAAAAAAGAAAAAAGAAGAAAAAGAAAAAGGGAGAAAGAATGTTATATTATTAATAATCAACTTTATATACTTTGAATTAATCACATTAAGAAAAATTAAATATGTATATATATATATATATATATACATACGTGTTTAATTATAATATATCTACCTTGATTTACCCACGTTAGATTCTCCTATCATAAGAAGTTTCAGCACTGTTAATATATTTTGATCCATGTTATGATCATCCATAATATAATATCGAATTAAATAGAATTTTTTTTTTTTTCTTTTTTTTTCTTTTTTTTCTTTAAAGAAATAATACACGTCTTATTATTTCTTTACGACACCACTAAACGCGACTGACTTTTGATAATGCAACAATATATGTATCTGCACTTCATAAGTATTAATTATCAACAACATAAACGCGTCACAAATTAATACGATGACACAAAAGATAGTAACTGTAAAAAACACTTAGATAGACTAATAACTCATCTATGGTAAAGATTGCTATGATTTTTCAATTCTCCTTTAGATGGCGCAACAATCACCAACTGTATAACCTAAAGCTTCTTCTTTCTGATTGTGCACGACTTCTTTGTAATCTTCGTTCTAGTTAATGCAATATACATATATGTATATATATGTATATATATATATATATATTTTTCACATACACATGCATACACAGACACACGCGCGCGCACACGCACAACACGTACATTATTTATTGATTATCATTTCTATTTAAATCTACTCGTGAACGAAATCACTTTTATCAAACTCATTAATAATCTTATTGTACCTCGTTAATTAGATTTATTGACAATAATAATTTTTCGAAAAGATTGTATTTCGTATATTTATATTTTTATTTATTTATTTTATTTCTTTTCATTGAAAACAAATGCAATATTAAATTATTTGTTCTAAGAGTTAATACAAGTGTGATCGTTATTTTATTTATTTTTTTTTTTTTATTCCGTGTATCACAGTGAACATATACAAATTCATATTATTTACTTGTGTATCATTTGTTTAAAGAAAGAATGTGCTTTAAATATAGATCGATCGATCAATATTATACGAAATAAATAAATGAAAAAGGAGAAAAGAAAGGGAAAAAACGTAAAAGAAAAAGAAACGAAACAATGGTGGAATTAATTCGAGGAGTGATATATCATTTTCATTTTTATTAGTGTGGTATCTTTATCTGAGAAAATATGGTGTCAGTCTTTCTAACCTATACCAAATTCGGTATTCGTATAATAGCACGTCCGAAGATGACGTTTGTAATAAATTATTACAGACAATACGATGTTAATTATTAAATATTATTCTCACGGAATATAATACACAATGAATAATAGTAAACTTTATAAATAAGTTTTGAAAAAAATCTAATATATATATATATATGTCTATCTATCTATATATATATATATATGTATATATATATATAAAAGTGAAAAGTTATTTACATTGTTATTTGAAAAATAACGATATGTAATATATTCTGAACGATAAGTTTGTATACTTAGGTTAATAGTAATTTTTGATTTGAGTCAATTGAGAAAAAACTTAAAAAATATATATATATACATATATATATATACATATATATATACATATATATATATGTGAATATATATATATATATATATATATATAATTATTCTAAAGGTGTACGTTAAGTAATATCGAAATAAAAATGTATGTAAGAGTACACGCCTTATCTAAAATAAGGTAAGAGAGAAGTTTGGCTTGATTGCAAAGGATAAAGATGGCCGCGGTAGGCTGCCATGAAGGGAGTGCGTCGCTCGTGCTCGTGGAAATGGGACGTTGCAACATCGAAGTGTCATTGTTGTTCTTATGAAGTGTCAGTTAGTGACGTTAAGTTATACTGTTCGGTGAACGAATTTAAGAAGAATAATTTGAAATGGCATCCGACGGGTAAAATAAATCAATTTTTTCTATGATTAAACTCGCATAACGCGATAGTCGTCGCATAACGATTTAATGTATGTATGCTTTTGCCCCGAATGGTTTGCAGATCGATAGTGAATTTTTACCACTGACCCGTCCCAGTTTTCACTCTAGACAGGTTTTTCGTGTTCTTAGATGGGACATAGTTATTACGTTTCTCACGATTACTAGAAGATATTTGGGCGGGTCCCTTGCAATTTCCTTATTGTATTTTACATTGTCATTTTTATGCCTTTGCTCTCGTTCCCTTTCTGTGCGTACTGCGTTATCTTTTCCTTTTCTCTCTCTCTCTCTCTTTCTCTTTCTCTCTTTCTCTCTTTCTCTCTCTCTTTCTCTGTGTCTCTCTCTTTTTTCTTTTTTCCTTCCTTCACGATTTCGCGCTTTCATTTTTCTTTTTTCACGACTATACGCACACGATCTACGCGCGAATGACTCTCCGCGGCCTATTTTAACCAATTAAACGGATAACATGACATCAGGCAGTTGCTTGTAATGCCACCAGCATTCCCATCAATTTATGATTTTAACAATAGAGGTCGAATGTTCTTTGCTTGTGTTTCTTTTTCTTTCTTTCTTTCTTTTTTTCTTTTTTTTTTTTGTGGATTGTTATTTTTGTATTTTTATCTTACACCTTTTATTCCCGGGGCAGGGTTGGAAGGGAGGAAAAATTGATTAATGGATTACGCCTGTGTATCTCTGACAATTAGTTATTGGGTTATTAATATTTGCCTGTAAAAGTATTTCCTTTTTAACGTATTCACTTTAATTTGATTTATCCTGATCATTTGATTTATATTTATAATTGATTTATATTTCTTTTCTATAGAATATAAATATAGATATATGCATGCAAAAAATTTGTGCCATATACCATGTCTCATATTGTGATATTATAATTAAAAACAATTGCAGTAGGATGGAATGGGTTGAAATCATAGAACCACGTACAAAGGAGCATATGTATGCTAATCTTACTACTGGAGAATGTGTATGGGATCCACCACCTGGCGTACCTGTGTAAGAGATTATAAGTTTTTATATCATTGAAACAATATATATATATATGTTGTTATCATTTAAATGTTATGGATCATTTAAAACTTCTGAATAATTTATAGGAAGAAGACGGATAATAATCAATGGTGGGAATTATTTGATCAGAATACTTCAAGATTTTATTATTATAATGCCACATCTCAGAAAACTGTTTGGCATCGTCCAACTGATTGCGACATTATCCCATTAGCAAAGCTTCAGGTAAATAATTTTATTCATTAATTTTATACATTTTTTTTTCATAGTTTTTAATCTATAAAAATTGATATATATATATATATATGTGTATATATAAATATTGTCGTAGACATTAAAACAGAACACAGAGCCGGCTGGTAGTAGCGGAGGTGATGTCCAAAAAAATGCAGAATCAAGAAAGAAAGAATCTGTGTCTACACAAACTCAGACACCTGTTAGTCGTTCGATGCGTTTCAATCATCAAGACAATCCTAATTTATCTGTTACACTGGTAAGATTATTATTTGTAGAAAGATATCTGTATATTTTTGTATTTGAATATTAATATTTGAATATTGAAATTTGAATTTTATGTATTTTTTTTTTCTTTTTCTTTTTTGTTTAATAGCAAGTGGGTAATGCTAGTAAATCTCGAACATCTGGTATCGGTGTGGATATGCAGACATCTCCACCATCTCCGTCTCCTTCTTCGAGACGACATCATCATCATCACCATCATCATCACAATAATCGACATCATAGACATCACGAAGTACCAGCGACTAGACGACAACATAATCATTCGCAAGATTCTGGTCGATCCAGTGATAGTTCTGTCTCCCATAGTCGTACGTCTTTAGAATCAACAGGATATCGATTGTTAGACTCACCGCATCGTCATCATCATCGTTCTACGGTTCAACCTCCACCAGCACACGCCCAGTCTTCACCTAGACAGCATAGCGGCACATTAGAAGGTAGATGTCACAAAAGTGGAACTCTTGAAAGCGTTAAAAATCAGAAATCTATACCATTGGGTGAACCACCACCATTGGGATTGTCTCTCTCGACTAGTACACCTCTTTTCAAGAAAAAGACTTTCCCAGATCCACAGCGCGAGGGTAGAATAGGAAATTTGGATCTTGAAAAGAACAAAAATGGTAAGATTACTGAGGATCCTTTTATCGAAGCAAATCTCAACAAAAAAAATCAATTATATAAATATATTTGAAAATTTAGGTAAAGAAAGTAGTAGGGGTTCCTACGGTCCTGAACCAAGTACATCTCCATATAGAGATTCTTTAATGGAATCAAGAGTATTTAGGCAAGAAATGCCACCTTATCGTCCGCCAGAAGTTCAAATAAGTCATAGTTATAAATCGCAAGGTGAAAAGTATGGTTCGTTGGTAGAAAGTGGTAATCGTTTCCTTAGGGAAAGAGATTGGGAAATGCATCAAAGAGAAAGAGTTAATAGTTTGGACAAATCCAATACTTCTGCCTTTTATCCAAGTTCCATGCATCCACGGAATATGAATAAGCAAGATACTACAGGTAGTATAGGTAAAAGACATTATGGATGTTCCGCGTCATTGTCAGAAGCAAATGTTCGTGATATGTATGGGGCAATGTTAGCAGAGAGAAACGATCCATCCAAGAGTCTAGTACGAGGTACAGGAATTATTGGTAACGTAGCTAAGCAAAGAAGTATGGAAGTATCCGAGAGAGAAAGAGAACGGGATCGTGACAGAGAGAAGGAATATAGAAGGAATACAGCGTGCAATAATTCGCTCGACTGTGAGTACATAATTGTACGATATTGCCTTTAAAATTATACATTATCAAAGTACTGAATATCGTTCGTGATTGATTTATAGGTACGTCGCAGCCTCTGGCTCGTAGTTATAGTTTCGTGCAACAGCAAAAGTTGCAACAATTACATCAACAACAACAGCAACAGCAGCAACAACAACAACAACAGCAGCAACAACAACAGCAACAGCAACAGCAAAGTAGAAGAAGAGATAGAGATGAGGATGCGATGCATGAGCGTTATTTGATAAGTCAAAGTCACGAACAATCTAGGCAGCGACTTAGTAGTAACACAAGTAGTAGCAACAGTAGCAACAGCAGTAGTAATAGTGCCGTAGGAGAAGATATAGAAGGTCATTTGGATACGGAGGATAGTAAGAAAAAAAGAAGTAATGGTAATCCAAGTCCACCGTTGTCTCCTTTCTATGGAAATCTTTTATCGGATGCCGATCATTTGTTACCACTTCAACATTATATTCTTCAGCAAGCTAAGCTATCAGGTATTTAAATTATTCATCCTGTGTTAATATATCATATGTTATACATATTATGTATTTGTTTTTAAAGGTTGTTACAAGTTTGGTGATCCATTATTAGTAGAAGAGGGTGATGATTCTTTAGACGAAGAAGGTGGTCGAAGCGGAGGTATCGGAGGAAGAGTCGACGATGATTCTGATGATCAATTTGCCGATGACGAGGCAGCAAGTAATCAGGGTGACTCGTCTAGCCAAGAATATCTCGAAGATCATTATGCCGGTTAATATATTTTTTATTAATATAATAAATTTTCATTTTTATCAATAATATAATAATTTAAATTAATTTCTATCATTTATTTATAATTATAGATCTAGGTAACTACGATACTGCTGGTTTAGCAACCTATTATAATACAGCCGACACATTGACAAGGCCGCAACCATCTCCACCAGCTTCGCCGACTATAGTGACTCAACCAGAGACACAAGATACTGTCGTTCCCTGTGTAAGACGAGTATCATTACCATCATCCACCTTAACTTCTACGCCAAGTGGGATCACTGGAAACGATAATACAGATTTAGATGAAGCACGTCGTGACGATAGTACCAGTGGTGGTGACATTGAAAAATATGCTCAAGACAATCTTAATTTGAATTGTGGAAGACCGAAAGGATTGAGATTATTGTTCCGAAAGAAATTCAGTGTCCGTGATATTCTCAGTTGGTCAAAGGATCCAATACCCCAGCCTATGTTGGTTGTCGTAGATGGTGAAAAATTATTGAAAAGAGAGGCTTGCAATTTGTTTCGATTGGTTCAGGTATATATGGGTGATCGTAAAGCAAACGTCGGTATGACATTAGACGGAGTTGCTATGGACATAGTAAATACAGCATTTTCTAAGCCACCTTTACGCGATGAATTATACGTTCAAATCTGTAGACAGACTACAGAAAATCCACGAAAAGAAAGTCTTCGTAGAGGTTGGGAACTTATGGCCGTTTGTTTAGCATTTGTACCACCTAGCTCTACATTTGAACCTTACCTCGAAGGATACATGAATAGGCACCGTGATCCAAACTTCCAATTTCCAGAGGTTGCCAAGTGGCCAATTCATGTACAGGTTAGTCATTATGCAACTGTTGCCTGTAAACGTCTTCAACGAATTGGTGCTCATGGTAAACGACAGCCACGTAAAGCTACCATAGAAGATATCGATCAAGCTAGGGTAATTATTTCTAATAAATATTCTAATTAAATTATACATATATATATACATAAAATGTGCCTATAGAATAATTTTTACATTTTCAACGATAGATCCAAATTTTCCGTGCGTCGATGTTCGGTGCAACATTATCCGAAGTAATGGCTTTGCAAAGAGATCGTTTCCCTCTTCGAGAATTACCATGGATACAAACGACCTTAACTAGACAAGTATTGGTACGTGGTGGTACATTAACGGAAGGTATATTCCGAGTATCAGCCGATGCCGACGAAGTTAGTGCTTTGAAAGCCTGCTTAGATAAATTTGAGGATGGTGCGATATTGGCAGCGTCCCAAGATGCACATGCTCCTGCTTCCTTATTAAAGTTATGGGTACGAGAATTGTACGAGCCTTTGATACCTGACTCCTTTTATACGGAGTGCGTATCGATGCGTCACGACGATGCACAAGTTTCAGCAAGTAGCGTAGCCGCTATCGTCGATAGATTGCCTGATCTCAATCGACGCGTTTTGTGTCATCTAATACGATTCTTACAGGTATGTCAAGTTATTTCTATTATTAATCTTTTGCGCTTCAACCAATCATTTTTAGCATTCGATTGACATAACAACTTAATGCTTTCTCCATTACAATTGCCATCTGTACTGCTATCAACATTGTCCTTCCCCCCCCCCCCCCCCCCCCAGTAATTATATTAATAATAATGTATAAGTTGAAATGATATCATTATTTACTGATAAATGTCATATATACACTCGTTCTTCTCGGTGTATTTTTTACGTGTACGTAGTACGTTTATCTCGTTGTTATGCCAATAATGCTAGTTTGATAGTATTATTAACGCAACTGATATTATTAATGATCATTATCGAGAATTAGGATTTATTAGATGAGTAAGCTATAATAAATTTTAACAAATTTTTCAATTTTTAGATATTTGCCAGGCCCGAAGTAGTAGCACGTACCAAAATGGATGCAAATAATCTTGCAATGGTAATGGCACCAAACATTTTACGGTGCACATCACAAGATCCTCGTGTTATATTAGAAAATGCACGAAAGGAAATGGCTTTTGTTCGTACTCTGATCGAGTCGTTAGACACTGCTTGGGTCGATGATCTTCACTGACCATTCTATTACGCTAGCAAAGAACACTTTAGACTATTATGCCAAATGAATCAGCTGTATATTCACACCCGTTGTTAGTTATCTCACTGTTCTCTACACGTTCGTATTTTTATTTTTCTTTATACTTTCTTTTTTATTATTATTATTATTATTATTATTATTATTATTATTTTTCTTTTTTTTTCTCCGTTTATTTGTTTGTTCATCTATCGTCGCCGACGATTTCTCGTCATTAAAAACCTTAAATGTTCGTGTTGGTAAGTTTAGTGCTCAAAGTTTTACCAAGCTAATAACGCCATATTATTCTCCTTCTCACTTTTTATTTATTATTTATATACAGATTCTATGTTATATAAAGAGATAGAGATTATTAGATTATATTATGTAGATCCCTCTATATATCACATTGTATGTCTATATATATATATATATATATATATATATATGTATATATATATATATATATTTAT